>NC_030418.2:4523853-4553853 GCF_001660625.3 Ictalurus punctatus
CTGCCAACACCGTATCCAATTTCACTTCCTCCCTTTATCCGAATCTGATTTCTACTCAGGCCTTGAAGTGTCAGCGTCTATCACATCTCCATCTCCACCTAAATTCGCAATCATTAACTCGTCCTTGCAAAACTAGCTGCCTGGTCTCTGCAGGATTCATGCAATCAAAAAGACAAAAAAAAGAAGGAAGGAAAAAAAAAAAAAAAAAAAAAAACACGCATCCAGTTCTCTTGCAATAATATGCAAAAAAAATAAAATAATAATAATAGTAATAATATTGCGTGTTTTGCTTCTAGGTAACCTTGAAAACTAATGAAGCCTACTTGCCTAGATTTATTAATTGTTTGTGATCTGGGATTTATTTTCCCCCTGTGTCTGAAGGAAACCCACAGGCTGATATGATCGTATATGTCTGTTTGGACAGAACAACAACATGGCTGTCGTCATCAGCACAACGGGCCACCCAGCAGCACTACTCATGACTGTCGCTCATTCTCCACTCCTGATAAAGTGCACAAGGCAATCAATGCCTATGTAATGAAAGCAGGGCTCTTTTCAGAGCCTCTTCACATGCCCATTATCTCTGTTTATTTTTCAGACTCTCTCGCAAAAAAGAGATTTGCATTTGGGGGGGGGGGGGGGGGGGGGGGGTGACGGTTCAAAGGTTTAAAAAAAAAAAAAAATGAGAAAGAGACATATGCTGAGAACATCAAATCTGTGCTTAATTTCTGGGTTACATACTGTCTATTGGCAAAACATCAGAAGTATTTTTAGTATCGTAGAAACAAGCGTGGTTAATAAGTGCCAGAACAACAACTATGATTTGCAGCATGTTTTTCCTCACTGCCCAACTTCCAGAAGTCCTCTCAGTACAGCCCAAGAATAGCACCAACTTTCAGACTATAAATCTCTAGCCTTGCTATTCATTGCTCCACTATTCACTGCAAGTAAAATATGAGGTAAGCAGAAGAAAAAAGAAAGAAAAAAAAAAAAAGTCCTTATTATGGAATATAACAATAGGCAAAAGAAACGCTCCTAGAGGCACGTACGTCCAGGACCAGCCAGCACAAAGGCTCATGTATAATAATTATCACGCTAGTCTGCCGATTATATTTTTCAATTGAAGTACAAAATAGGCTAAAACAGGGTCTATCGTAATGGTGATTCCATTAAATTTTAAATGAATTCTTTGTGAAAGGACACAGCAATGGTAGAAAAAATAAAATAATAGATGTTTAAAAAAAAAGAAAAAAAAAAAAAAAGCGGCTTATCTACAAATGAAGTCAAGCTGATTGGTTTTCCATTTTGAATCTACTCCCTGGAGTAGACTTGCATATCATGATGGTTTGGGACACGATACGTTTTTCTTTTATTTATTTCTTTTTAATATATAAAAGTTCTCAAATCACATGGGCGGAATGAAATCTAAACAGCTGCCGGAATGATGCTCGGAGGAGTCCTCTCACAGATAACGCGAGACAAATTTCATTTCCAGGACAAGAAACGCCCGAGATCAAAAGATCTCGTTCGAGAGTTACGTCTTTTCTCTCCAGACTTAACCAGTGCAGGCTAGGTCTCTCAGAACCATCACCGAGTCCCGGCGTCTTCGCTTCGTCCATCCGTGCTCCGCCTTTCAGCAGTTCAACCTTTCTTGGGACTTGCCAAAAAAGAAAAAAAAAAAAAAAAGAAAGAAAGAAGTGAAGACAAGAATGAGGAGAAAAACATCACGAGGCCGAGTGGAAAGGTGATTTATCTCTTTAGCTGGAGATGTGAACGCTGGGACGAGCCAGGAAGGTTTCAGCAGGGCCTGTTCAATAATAAATAATAAAAAAAAAAAATTCAAAAGGTTTTTTTTACGCCGCCTGGAGGGGTAATTTATAGGACCGGTTGTGGACGTGTTAACGAAGCGGGCCAGGTGGACAATTTCCATCTCTCACGTACAGTATATAGGGCAGTCCTCCTCTCCCTCACGTGTCTTCTATACGGTTCTTCCCTGTAGATTCAGACTCTGAAGGCCCCAGACAGCATCGGCCACTAACGGCAGAGCGGTGAGAACATTAACACGGAGGAGGGAAGACAGCTAGGGGGCTAGGGAAAGGAAAAACAGGGAAGGAAGAGGAATCCTGAAAGGCCTGAAAGAGTAAGTAAAAACCAGGCAGTAGCTCCTGATTTGCTGAGGCATTCAGGAATGAACAGTACACTCCCTTTTGTACACTTTTCTCTCCATGAGCTTCAGAATCCTGGATTTGTGCAACATTTAATAGTCATCAGAGACGTTATATAGCATTTTCGAAGCATTTCGTAGTGAGTATAGGAGATCTCACGTGTCCGAGATCTGACGGGCTATAAGAAAAGATCTACGACTGGTCACGTGGCACGTCACGCCTCCTTCTGTAAACGCAGGCAGTTCTCGGCCATTTTGGAGCGAATCTGTAGCGAGCGATATTGAGAAAGTCCTTGGAGCGGCTGAACTAGAGGTCAAAACACGCGTTTCGTTTCAGAAAAACGATCACGAATAAGAGCTGTATACGAACGCATGAATCACCAGCCCCCCCCCCCCCCCCCCCCACCCCCGATAATGAGCGCACGACGGCATTATAACAGTGAGTACCATAGAAGTAGATAGAAGAGCGATGTACACATAAGCGCTCGATGAAAGACCACTGAGCATCAGACAGAGGTTTCATCACGCCTAGCGCACGGAAAGGGACCCCGTGTGGGTTTTGTGAGCGTCTCAGCATGTAAGTGACCATTACGATCATTTGAGTTGAAGGTTAGAACGCGAATACGTCCGTGCTATTATCAAGGGACTCGTGAAGCGATGCACAGTTTGACTCCAGATGGAAACGCACGTCGTTGGGAAATCATCTCACGCTAACCTCCAGTCTTAAACATTAGCCTATAAGAGGAACGAAGGGCTCTCGGAGCAACACGCCATTACACCGCATTTAAATCACAGCAAGGTTTAAATCCATCTGATGCGAGTTTAATAAGCAAATAATGCGGCGGAAGCAGACGCATATCGTGAAGGGGTTGTTAAAGCGGCCGGTGTTTAATAGCTCTTGTCCTTCAGTTAATTGCTTGAGAGAGAGAGAGAGAAAAGAAAAGATAAGATAAAAAAAAGAGAGAGAAATGAGAGTAAAGACAAAGCAAAGCATGAGCACAGAGAGTAAAGAATGGGGGGGGGGGGGGGGGGCTGTAGTATAAAGAGAATGATGGAGACGGAGAACAGAGAGGTGAAAAAGAAAAGACAACAGTTTACCACTAACCCAATCTTGTGCTCGTCTGCCAACAGAAAAAAGTGCAGACTGGGAAACGAAAATCTTTATTTTTGGTCATAAATGCTGCAGAATGCAAGACATTTTGAGAGAGAGAGAGAGAGAGAGAGAGAGAGAGAGACAGATACAGAGAGATAGACAGAGAGAGACGGAGAGAAAGAGATGGGGAGAGAGAGAGAGATAGAGAGACGGGGAGAGAGAGACAGAGAGAGAGACAGGGAGAGAGAGAGACGGAGAGAGAGACGGGGAGAGAGAGAGAGACGGGGAGAGAGACGGGGAGAGAGAGACAGAGAGTGAGATGGAGAGACGGAGAGAGAGACGGGGAGAGAGAGAGAGACGGGGAGAGAGAGAGAGAGACGGGGAGAGAGAGAGAGAGAGACGGGGAGAGAGAGTCAGGGAGTGAGACAGAGAAAGAGAGAGACGGACAGAGAGAGAGACAGAGACAGACGGACAGAGAGAGAGACAGAGAGAGAGACAGAAATGAGAGAGAGAGACAGACAGAGAGAGACAGAAATGAGAGAGAGACAGAGAGAGAGACAGAAATGAGAGAGAGAGACAGAGACAGAGAGAGACGGACAGAGAGAGAGACAGAGACAGAGAGAGACGGACAGAGAGAGAGAGACAGAGACAGAGAGAGAGAGACAGAGACAGAGAGAGAGAGAAGCCTCTCTTTGTACCTTTTCCCAAACCGAGTAAACATCATTAAAATGTCAGGGCCTATAAAACACTTTTATGAGGTAAGCTGCCACTTTCACAGGCTTTGTATCACTGGGACTAAAACGTAAGGCAGCCACCTTGATGGAGTGAGCGTGAGGATGAGCAGAAAAGACGCTACACAGTACCGAGCTACAGAAGAGAACCCGTGCTTAAATATTTCATAATGTTACAGTACTGTATGAAGAAAATCTGTGAAACAAAGATGATTTTTTTAAAAAGTCCCATAATTTACTTTTTTCAAGCACCAAATGGTCAAATCCTAACTCAAATCAACGTGGCTCTGTATGTCAACACCGCTCAAAGCTCACAGGTCATGCAGTTTTAGAAGCAGATCGTCTGCTCGGTTGTCAGAAGCAGCTGGGAAAGAAGGTCGACCAGTCTGACCAGCGGCTCGGCCTGTGTTTCGGCAGCTGGTATCTCGTCAGACTGAGCTGCATTTTCAACAGGGCTGTGCTGGGCTTTGCGGTTTAGGGTTTCTTCATAAAGAAACACACACTCGTTAGCGTTGGACACCTGTTGAACGAGTCTTCAAATACGGTGCGAGTGCACAACAAGATACGCACGTGCGTTTACGTTCCCCACATCTCGCCGTTCAACATCTCCTGAAAAAGTTTGCCCAATAACGTTTGTCCATCAAGTGTAAAACTACACAATTTTGGATTTCTGACATTTATGAAGCGGCACAACTGTAACATTGCAGGGGTAAATTGTACTACACACACACACACACACACACACACACACACACACCGCTGTAAACTTTTACACTACACCAGAAAAAAAAAAATCTAATGAAACCCTCAAATATTCATTCCTCAGTGTGATATACCTTTCAGGGTAGCTTGGAAAATATTCAGTAACTTAATAACGATTACGCACGTTTGACATCACTCACCCCTGGGGTACAGTGAATAGTTACTGTGGCTTAACCAGAATTCTATGATGTTAAAAGGATAATGTCTTTATGCATCAACTACAGTTCTTTTTTTTCCTTCTTTTTTTTTACAAACATGTAAATAATCGATTGCCTCTTTTCTCGCCTCAGTGCTGCCACCTGTAGCTACTCGGGCAATATTGTTTCTATAGTAACAGCTCATACACAGGGACTTATACAGCAGACACTGTATAAGTGTGTGTGTGTATATCTATATTATATACACACACGCACATATAGAGAGAGAGAGAGAGAGGCAGAGAGCGGAAGGGAGAGAGGGGGAGAGAGAGGGAGGGGGAGGGAGAAGGGGCGAGGGAGAGAGAGGGGAAGAGAGAAAGAGAGGGAGAGTGAGAGAGAGCGAGAGGGAGAGGGGGAGAGAGAGAGAGCGAGAGGTAGGGAGAGAGGGGGGAGAGGGGGGGAGTGGGAGAGAGAGATAGGGAGGGGGAGAGAGAGAGAGAGAGAGAGAGATAGGGAGGGGGAGAGGGGGGGGAGAGAGAGAGGGGGGAGAGGGGGGGGGGAGAGAGAGATGGGGAGAGAGAGAGAGAGAGAGAGAGATAGGGAGGGGGAGAGAGAGAGAGAGAGAGAGAGAGAGAGAGATAGGGAGGGGGAGAGAGAGAGAGAGAGAGAGAGATAGGGAGGGGGAGAGAGAGATAGGGAGGGGGAGAGGGGGGGAGTGGGAGAGAGAGATAGGGAGGGGGGAGAGAGAGAGAGAGGGAGAGATAGGGAGGGAGAGAGGGGGGGAGGGGGGAGAGAGAGATAGGGAGGGGGAGAGAGAGAGGGAGGGGGAGAGGGGGGGGAGAGAGAGAGGGGGAAGGGGGGGAGTGGGAGAGAGAGATAGGGAGGGGGAGAGAGAGAGAGAGAGATAGGGAGGGGGAGAGGGGGGGAGAGAGAGAGGGGGGAGAGGGGGGGTGGGAGAGAGAGATAGGGAGGGGGGGAGAGAGAGAGAGGGAGAGATAGGGAGGGAGGGGGGGGAGTGGGAGAGAGAGATAGGGAGGGGGAGAGAGAGAGAGAGAGAGATAGGGAGGGGGAGAGGGGGGGAGAGAGAGAGGGGGGGAAGGGGGGAGTGGGAGAGAGAGATAGGGAGGGGGAGAGAGAGAGAGAGAGAGATAGGGAGGGGGAGAGGGGGGGAGAGAGAGAGGGGGGGAAGGGGGGAGTGGGAGAGAGAGATAGGGAGGGGGAGAGAGAGAGAGAGAGAGATAGGGAGGGGGAGAGGGGGGGAGAGAGAGAGGGGGGAGAGGGGGGGTGGGAGAGAGAGATAGGGAGGGGGGGAGAGAGAGAGAGGGAGAGATAGGGAGGGAGGGGGGGGAGTGGGAGAGAGAGATAGGGAGGGGGAGAGAGAGAGAGAGAGAGATAGGGAGGGGGAGAGGGGGGGAGAGAGAGAGGGGGGGAAGGGGGGAGTGGGAGAGAGAGATAGGGAGGGGGAGAGAGAGAGAGAGAGAGATAGGGAGGGGGAGAGGGGGGGAGAGAGAGAGGGGGGGAAGGGGGGAGTGGGAGAGAGAGATAGGGAGGGGGAGAGAGAGAGAGAGAGAGATAGGGAGGGGGAGAGGGGGGAGAGAGAGAGGGGGGGAAGGGGGGAGTGGGAGAGAGAGATAGGGAGGGGGAGAGAGAGAGAGAGAGAGATAGGGAGGGGGAGAGGGGGGGAGAGAGAGAGGGGGGGAAGGGGGGAGTGGGAGAGAGAGATAGGGAGGGGGAGAGAGAGAGAGAGAGAGATAGGGAGGGGGAGAGGGGGGGAGAGAGAGAGGGGGGGAAGGGGGGAGTGGGAGAGAGAGATAGGGAGGGGGAGAGAGAGAGAGAGAGAGATAGGGAGGGGGAGAGGGGGGGAGAGAGAGAGGGGGGGAAGGGGGGAGTGGGAGAGAGAGATAGGGAGGGGGAGAGAGAGAGAGAGAGAGAGAGAGAGAGAGAGAGATAGGGAGGGAGAGAGGGGGGGGAGAGGGGGAAAGGGGGGGAGTGGGAGAGAGAGATAGGGAGGGGGGAGAGCGAGAGAGAGAGAGAGAGAGAGAGAGAGAGAGAGGGAAAGGGGAGGAGAGAGAGAGAGAGAGATAGGGAGGGGGAGAGAGAGAGAGAGAGAGAGAGAGAGAGAGAGAGAGAGAGAGAGATAGGGAGGGGGAGAGAGAGAGAGAGAGAGGGAAAGGGGAGGAGAGAGAGAGAGAGAGATAGGGAGGGGGAGAGAGAGAGAGAGAGAGAGGGGGGAGAGAATGAATGTTTATTGCAGCTAGAGCATACTGTAGGTGAGAACAGGAACTAACTTGTCTATCGGATGTTCCACATTTCCACATTGTAATCATTGGCAAATGACTAGTATAAGTGGAATAACACACTCCAGACCGTGTTGTTACACAAAACAATGTGCTCTCTCTCTCTCTCACACACACAGACACCCCCCCACACCAAAAGTGTACTTTATCTTCGTATAAGAGCAGGATCTGTCCGGCATTTTACCTTACATATTCCTCATGACTAGGTTTACATGCATATTAATCAGAATCGGGCAATATTCTAATTAGATTCATTTGTGGGTGATTATTAGCTGTACGCTAGGTATTTCGGAATGGCAATTCAGGCGCACTTACAACGACCATGTATACAGGAATATTCTGATGCCTGTACGCATATAAACATCACATTCTGAATACAACCGCAACCCGAATATAAACTTTAAACGGAATTGGATGTGCATGGAAACGTAGTGTCTTCAGAAAATATTCCTTCTTTATATAACCTCATTCGCTACGCCAACGCTCGTGATGAAGGGGCTGAGAGTCGTAATGTTCCCGAACGTCCTGGGGGTAAAAAGGCAATAATAATAAACAAACAGTTTGTTTATTTTCTTCTATTTTTCCTGATTTTTTTCATTTGTATTTTCCACGAATATTGTATACTGTGTAAAGGACACAGTGACTCACTTGTCTCTGAAAACCATGACGTTCTCTCGCTTGAGATAAAGCTAGTTACCGTGTTCAGATCACGTGATCACAAGGACACAGTTGTGCGCTCGTTGTATTACGTCCCTCCAGCATTTTCAGTACACAACAGTCTTGGAGGAGGAGGATATAAAACTCAGCAGGGATAAAATATAGCTTTTAAAAAATAGTAAGCTAGTGCTAGTTCACATGAAACACAGGGGGGGGGGGGGGGGGGGTAGCGACACTATAATTGGTAGCATCCAAGCAGAAACATAACTGCTTGAGAGTAACTCGAGCTGAGTGTGGCGGTGTGTCTCAACAACACCAGGAGTGATATAGATGCTTTGCTACACGCATGCTGCTGAGACTCAGTATTCAGCTGTAAAAACTCTTGCTTAGCGAGCCTAACCGGGTTAACGTCACCGTCTGATGTCACTACTACTGCAATGTGCTTCAATCACGTTCTCTAGTGCAGGGGTGTCCAATCTTATCCGGAAAGAACCGGTGTGGGTGCGGGTTTTCATTCCAACCGAGCAGAAGCCACACACCCGAGTCTCTTGAAAGCTCTTGAAAGAATGAAAACCCACACCCACTCCGGTCCTTTCCGGGTAAAAGATCGGACACCCCTGGTCCAAGGGATTACAGCACGGTACATTCCAGTATGCTCAATGGATTCTGACCGGTTATTAGCAGCGCGCTGACGTGTACGTGTTTAAAACCGATTCTATTCCGTCTCGAATTTCTTCCGTTTCTTATTTGCACTCACATTTGTGGAACGTACGGGGAACTGAAGCCGTCGGAGTTTGTTTTCATAAAAAGGTGCTTATTTTTCTAATATTTGAGAGTTAATAAAAAAAGAAGAAGAAGAAGATATTCTTAGCATATTAAACTAGAAGAGAGAAAAAAAAAATGATGTTCATGTCAAACATCATAATGAGGAACAGTGTGATCTCGGTGACTTTGACCGTGGCATGGCTGTTACTGCCAGATGGGCTGGTGTGAGTACTTCAGAAACAGCTAATCTCCCAGGGTTTTGACGCACAGCCGTCTCTACACAGAGTGGTGCGAAAATAAACAACAAAAAAATAATAATACGAAACAAAAAAAAAAAACATCCAGTGAGCACCGGTTCTGCAGACAGAAAAGCCTTGTTGATTAGATGAGATGAAGTCAGAGGAGGAACTGACTGGTTAAGAGCCGACAGGAAGGCTCCGGTGACTCGAATAACTTCTCTTTACGACCGTGGGGAACGGAAAAAAGCATCTTAGGCAGATGGAAGAACAGGAATTCAGCGACATCCAACAGGTCTTCCCAGATCATCACGCTCATGTATCGTTAGACAGTGGTAACAAACAGAGCCCAGGTGTGTACTAAGTTTTCACATTAGTGGTCCAAGTCTTTATCACACGGATTACACGTTTTTGGCTCAGTCAGTATTATGGTATGCATTTTTACACTCTTTCGATCTTGAAAACAGTGATCCACTTTTAAATATCTGAACGGGTATCGAATATTTATATAAATAAATAATGTATTAAAAAAATAAAAAAAAACGACACAAATGCAAATAATAAAATTGCTGAACAAGAAAAAAAAAAGTTAAAAAAATAAATAAATAAGAGACGGCATATAAATCGCTTATAAATTTGCTAAACCATAAATCATTGTCAGTGGACGGCAAAATATCCAGCGTGTACCTAACCTAACACGTCGCGTTTCTCTCCCATCATCCCCGGCCTGTTGTGTGATAGGGGCGCGCTCGGCAGCGTGTTCATTTTTAGAACATCCTGTCAAGAATTTGTGCTATTTACTTATGGAAATATCCGCCGGACAAGTGTGTTCACGGTGAACGAGACGAACACGCATGGCCCTGATGTGTCTGTTTTGAATGTGGGGGAAGAAGACTTCAGTAATGTGCACGAAAAGTGATTTGAATATACAGCATGCAAATGCGGCAGTGGCTTGAAGGTGACTTTCTTGTGCGTGTGTGTGTGTGTGTGTGTGTGTGTGTGTGTGTGTGGAGAGCCTGAAACCGTAGTCGACCTGTTTATTTCTGACGATGAGCCGGAAGTTTACGTATGCTTTTTATTAGCGAGTCGTTTAAACATCGCTTGAACGGTAAAAATGGCTTAAGTGGTTAACAGATAAGGTCTGCGTCCCCCCCCCCCCCCCCCCTTCCCCCTCACTTAGAGCACTGTTTACAGGAGCACAAACTTGATCTGGAGCCGCTCTTTCTCAAGGCGATCTTCTGAACATGTGGAGAGACTCTCGTTTTCAAACGCTGCCCTTCTGATGCCAGTATCGGGCTAATACATTTTATAAACGGAACGGCTGAGGGCAGGGGTGGCTCGAGAGGCGAACCTGGTGCTGAATGAATTGCCTGTAAATGTGTTTATACTAAAAGGGACTCTGAAAAAAAGAGCTGTAGAGGTCGTGCAAGCCCTGGGATTTTAATACCAAAAGCACGCTTCATGCAACACAGCTCAGTGACGGACAGTTAAAGGCGTGCGGTTTCCCCACAAAGTGGTGTCTCTAATGTGGACTTTGAGATTCCATCGCCGCACAGAAAGATGCTAATTCAAACGGCACCAACTTACTCCGACTAAAGAGTGAATCGAAGCAAGCAGCGGATCGTATGACATCATGACATGACGGCAGTGGCGTGCTTTAGGATGTTTATTAAACCGTATCTACAGTATATACCATATGGTCAGCAATGACCAGCAATACATGGTGCAAAGAGCACTTTAAAATAAATAAATAAAAAATTTTTTAAAAATTAATAAATTGCACTCAAGTACCTCCGTTGTGCTGCATTTTAAGAGCCGATTTTAATTCAGGTTTAACAAACCGTTTGAAGACGACAGATTGTAAAACAGATCCGATTTCGTGCCTTAAAGCTTATAACGGTGCGTTAATTTTAAACGAGTCGATCGGTCATCGTCCGTATGCGCACATCCAGTTCAGAGTCGAAGTGAATCCTAAAGTCTACACTCTTCAAGGGTTCTTCGGAGAGTTGGAGAGCTCAGCTTCCTGAAGGGGTCGTACCTGGAACCTTCTCCGAAGCGGCTGTAGAGATCCACAACTCTACAACCATTTTAGGATGAAAGATTTCCACTTTCTTCTCGAGAGCGTATCATGGAACCAGTAGGTTCAGGAGCTGAGAGGAAGCCAGTCGTATTTACAGGTTGACCATATAAGAAACAAGGGGTTTCCCAAGGGTTGGCTTTTGAAACTTCGTGCAGAGAGTATGATTTAGGGATGTGCAGAATGATTCTGACTCGCATACAATATGTAAGGAATAGAACACTACAAGACGTGCTCTTATAGGAAAATGATCAACAACGTGGCCCGACATTGAAGTTACTGTTACCAGCCCAAAGTTGATAATGTTCCTATAGCAACACGGCCAAAAAGCGCTTTATTCCTCCAATTTGCCCGTGGTTACATTTTTTACATGGTTACATTTAAAGAACGGCACGTCGTACCTTTTATCCATTTATAATCACTTTTAATGTTGTGGAACATCAGTGAGACTTGCGTTACAGACGCTTTAAAACAGTCGTTCCCTCTCGAGCCCCCCCCCAATATGAAGTTAATGAGAGAAATATTTACAGCTCGACGAGTTACCGAGAAACCTGAAGACGTTCCCGTGTCGGAAAGCCTCCTTTCAAAAGACGCTAAACAAACGCCTTCCGAAAACGTACGACTTTAAACCGCGTAAAAGATTGCGTGCATTTTTGCGGAGTGTCCACCGTACGACATACGTGCGGACGTTACCGTAGAAACTATCATGTTTACATTAATATAAACCCGTTACGTGATAAATCACGTGAAATAACCGCTGCACTAGCGTTCTAGCACTAGAATATTAGGAACGCACGTAGGTCTTCTATCTGACTCATGATTTTGACTAACGGTCATAGATGTGTATTGATTTTAGATATATCATCACAGTCAGTCTATAGGATAATAGGATTAAACCAGAGTTTGCACAAGGCAATACCGAATCTGACATTCTAGACAGTTCTGCCCTCCGGGACCTAAGAGGCCTCGCTCTGTTTTGAGTTGTTTAGCAGCAGACTGTTTATTATAAGCCCTCGGACTACGTCCTGCCACTCACAGCTCAACAGAGATGTAGAATTGCTTAACCCTCATGGTCTGTTCCTTAGCAACAAATGTCTCATTGACCCAGCCTATCTCTTTTCATTTCAAAGCAAATACGACTGGAACATTAATTTTAAATCTTAATTACGTGGCATATAAACGTCCCGGTCCGGGTCTGCGATCCTCCTTGCGACCAGAAACTTTTATTTCACCTTTTTACTCTTGGGTCAGAATGACCTGAATAAAATCTCTCGTATAAATGTTCATCAGAAACATTGAGCCAAGTGTAAAGATTCATGTTAGGAAATGCATTTTAGTGCGCTTATTAAAAAATTAAATGAGTCAATTTGACCTGAGCAGAACTGCTAAGTTGGGAATATGTGGCTCTTCTTCTCACCTCACATTCTGCACCATTCTTCCCAGTGAAGGGTTTCGCAGGTGCTTAATGGGTTAAATCCAGTAACGTTTGGGAGGGGGCCGGGGAACGCAAACATTTTCACTACATGAGATAGGGGATCATTTATAGCTCTCGTAAATCAAGGAAGAATTCAACAATATTTACAACCAGATGATGTCATTATGATGCTTTTATATAGTATTGTGGTATTATATTCGAAACTGCCTTAAACCATCGCTTAGGTTCTGACAATTCACCGTTACACCCTTTATTCACATATGTGGATGATGTAGGGAATAACAACACACCAGGACACCTGTTACAGAAAAGTAAACCAATGCCTTTACAACCTCAAAGTTGATTATTTTCCAATAACAGCATAACCTGGTCTTTTATTCCTCTTATACCGCAACATTTTTGCCAACTATTAACATTAAAATGTCATACGTTTCATCCATTTATAGTTACGCTTAACGTTGTGGAACATCCGTGAGACAAGTCGGTTCTTGTTATCGCTTATTACGAGCTTGTCATGTTTCCCAGGAACAGCTTAATCTGTGACCGTTACAAAGCGCTGACAATGAATGCTAAATAAACGTTTCCTCAACAACCACATCAACGTACAGATCCCTGTGAATCAGCTGTTACTATAGAAACCGTAACATATTATAACAAGCGGTCGGATATAAACCTGCGATTTGAATTACAGCCGGAACTACTGCTGTTAGAACATCGATCAACACCTTTTGACCAATCAGAACTGAGAATGTAATGGTGCTGTGGTATAATTACACCACGTACAGTAGTGATGCGTCGTATTACAGTCTATGCATGTTGTACAGACACTAAATGGATTCCTCATGAGATGTGGCCCGGGCTATATCGTCATATTTGGCCAGCTACGCAGACAGGTTGCTTGCTGTGTGGGAGGGCTACCATCCTCATCGCCATCCTCATCATCATCATCATCATTTCCCCGAGATTAAATGCAAAATAAGCAGTTGAGCAGTGGAGCGAAATGAAGCGGGTGAGATGTGGAGTGCATGTAGTGCAGCATTGTGCATCTGAAACAACCGACAGAGTGGGAACAGTGGGGGGGGAGTAGACCGCTGAGTAGAGTTCACCGAGTCTGGCGCCGCTTTCGGACAACAGAAGGAGGCTGTCGCATCCTGTTAGCACCGAGCGTTTTTCTTTTCACAGGGGAGACAGAGAGATCGAGCCCCGAAGCCATCATTCTGCCATTCCTATCCTGCTGTTAGCATCAAAACTCACTCATCCAGCGAGCACATACTCACAGAGAGATTTATGGAAATTCACACAAGTCAACCTGTATGGAACGGTTAAAGATCAGGATAAGGGAACGCTCTAATAATCACTGCTTGTTTTTATATGGAATCTAAGAACATATATACAAAAAAAAAAAAAAAAAACACGCTGATATTGTGTGTTGAATGTTCTCGGCTGTCGAGTGGATAGCCAGGAAAACAAATCTAGACTCATCCGACAAGGAGAATGTGCACTGTTTCTTTTTACACCTAGAACATGTACAGTTTTCAACTGCAAAACTGTCTGTAGGAATTTTTCCGTCCTCTTTTCACACCATTCTTAGTAAACCCTTGAACTTTTGCTTGAAGGGTATTAAGAAGTGAACAACCAATATTTTAGTTGCTTGAAAAAAAAAAAAGATTACTATTACCATACATTTTATGGTATTTTTGGTATGGTATTGTGGGCGGCTATGGATCAGGCGGTAGAGCGGGTTGTGAACTAATCGTAGGGTTGGCGGTTCGATTCCCGGCCCACGTGACTCCACATACCGAAGCGTCCTTGGGCAAGATGCTGAACTCCATGTTGCTCCCGATGGCAGCTCTGCTACCATTGGTGTGTGTGTGAATGGGTGAATGAGAACCAGTGTAAAGCGCTTTGGATAAAAAGCGCTATACGAGTGCAGACCATTTACCAATTTGAAGTCACGCTGAATTGAAATGCAAGGACTGAGGACATTACTACCGTACTATATGTACGTACTATATTTTCTGTTTTTGAAACTGCGATCGTAGAGATGACCATTTCTGAAACAGAAAGAAAAAAACAAACAAACAAACAAACAAACAAAAAAAACATTTCGTTTTGAGATTTGGATCAACGTCAAAGCCACTCGTGCAGCTTGTTAAAGGGGGTTTCACCAGTAAAATGCTTATGCCTGCATTTCCACTCTAGAACAACACATAAAGGCACGGCAATTCAAACGATATTCATCCCAAATACCACTAATGAGTATCAGCAGCAAAGCCCCATTTTCTCTTGAAAAAACAAACAAACAAACTCAAAAAAGTCACTCATAACGTACAAATATAAGTGATCTGATAAATAAGCTTTGAAAAAGTTCCATTTGGGATTAGAGGATGATGTGGCATCCTGAAACTTTTAACTGATAGCGATCTATCATAGATAATGTCAGTGATGGACAAAATACAAAATGTTGACTAGTTATGGTGTATTTCAACAGGTTCGGTTACTGTTCAAAAAACGAGACAGAATTCGCCAATGTAAGTGCGTCCACCTGTGACTAAAACAAGCAAGCTGGTTAACTAAGTTAACTCATATTAGTTATATTAGGCTATTTGAGACATCGGGTCCAATATGGCCAAAGTGCCTGACCTTACTAATACTATTGTGGCTGAATGATCACGAATCCCCACAGCCACGCTCCAAAATCTAGTAGAAGGCCTTCCCAGAAGACTGGAGGTTATTATAACAGCACATGAGGACTAAATCTGGAAAGGATTGTTCAACAAGCACATATGGGTGTGATGGTCAAGTGTCCACAAACTATGGGCCATATAGTGTATACCCTGTCGTTTTAATGGCTATAAAGTAAGTTTTTTCCCCCCCTAACGGTTTAGTCGCTAAACCTGACTGGTGGCTATGATACTATACATCACCATGCCAAACAAACCTGAATGAAATCTCAGTGCATTCTCTTTCCTCCTCCATGTTCTTTCTAAAGCATGCCAAGCCAAGCAGATTCAAAATGCACTTCCCAAAGCAGTGCAGTTTTTTTCTTTTCCCACAAGGCTGATCATAATGGGGCCCCTTGTGGATTTTCACTCTACAGGACAATCCAGTTCCATGTAGTCAATATAATCTGCAGTGTTAAATCCTCCAATGGCAAGAAGTACATTTCCACAGAGGCTTTTGTCTAGAAACACAGTTTTCAGCTATGTTTGCCACTTACTCATACTCTATAGCCTTTAGAGACACAGGCTATCCCTCCCTGAGGAGTTACAGCACTGAGCTACTTCATTGTGTGGTGGAGCATGGTCAGGCCTTGGCTCAGCAATTTCATTTCTCTTGCCTTAAAGTAAGCAACCGTGGCGGTAAAGCATCTGGGATTTTTTTTCCCCCCCTATATTTTCTATACGGCGATATGCTCCAAAAGGTACACAAATCTCCCATTTGCGAAAAGGTGAATAAATTTACCCCAGATGGTGAGAAGACAGATAGTGCTAATGGATGAAGAGATGAATACACATGCGGAGACGGGAGCTGCTGGGATTTTTGCCTCAAAACTTTTTTTCCTGATTGAAAGACACAGTTGGTAGACCTAGTCGCTGCTGTATTTTCCTCCGGAATCTCATTTGTGGAAAGTAAATTTATACATGAGGAATTCCTTCTTCTTCGTCAGAATGTAGAAGCTTGAGTTGAATTCAATTTTGTGATGGATTTAACGTCCATGTCCGAGTTTGCGCCGTTGAGGGATGCGAGTCTTTAACTTCAGAGCTAAAATGAGCAAAGTATAAGTACCACTTCCAACTAGAAGCAAAGTAAATCAGTGACCATCTGTGTGCTCATCAGAGATGTTACACGCCATTAAAAAAAGGCACTCTGCAGTAAGTTAGGAGCGAGTTAATGAAATAAGTAAGGAATAAAACACAATGGGGCGTGCTGTTATGGTACAATCAATGACTGGGTGATGTGAAGTGGCTTTACTGTTACCACCCCGAAGTTGATAAATTCCCAATCACAGCATGTCGGAAAGTGTTTTTCTCCTCGTATACCACAACAAGATTACTGAATCATACGCCATCATACTTTGTAACCCTTTATAGTTTATGGTGTGTAATATCCACGAGGCAAGATCCTGTAAGCACTTCTGTTATATATTTAAAAAAAAAACACACATCATAAACAGTCGTTCCATCACTTTTCTTTCTCCTTTGAACTTAATAATCCAAAACAATACAGCTTAACATGTTAGAAAAACTGGAAAACCTCCATCTTGAAGACCCTCCGTGTTAGAAAGCACCGGAACTGGAGACACCTTCCATAAAAGGTTAAACAAACATCTCCAGAGATCACCATAACTACTATATTAATTGTATAAAAACAACACACGTCAATTCATTTCATTTCTTCTTAGATCGCTGTATACGGGGTGCTCGAGTTGTTACTATAGAAACAGTATCGTATTACAACTAGTGCACTTATATAAAGCTGTGATTTTGCGTGTGTGTTACAAGCAAAAAAGAAAAAAAAAAAGAAAAAAAAGGAGACGAAAAAGGAAAGCAAGAAGGTTTAAAAAAAAAAAAAATTGGATACGTTTGAAATATTAAATAAATATTAATAAGCAACACTGCACGTTACTGTATGGCCAACTTTCACGATGCATATAACACAGTTTGGCAATTAAGTTCTTTAAAGTGTCTCCTTGGTTGCAGCCTGGGATTGTGTACAATTACGTTTACATTGTTCTTATGCGCAGTTGAACAATGAATGGACTGTACTACCATCTGAGCCCTTTTACTGAACGACTAAAGCGGGAACATCAGACAAACGATCATCCCTAAAGGGAGCTGCTGATGGCACACGAGTCACACGTAAGTAAGGAGGTCGAAAAGATTCCGAGAAAGAAAAGAAGCGGCCAAGAAAAGCTACATTTTTACATTTCACAGAGATGGAACATTGTGTGTCTCAAGAGTCATCCCCTGTTCCGCACTAGGTCATGAGGCATTACACGATGTACCTTGAAATTCTGGTCACTCATTCACACAGATCTCTCCTCGCTATCTAAAGCACATCAAGATATCATTTTGGCTCCCATCCAGCGCAGGGGACGGCGGATGACTCCTACAAAGGTAAAATATGTGAATGCATTTATTACCTAGCCCTTCACTCGACACTCAGGGGAAGGTCCTACTCGATCACCTTGACGAATACTCGGCTCAGGCAGCTAAGCTTTCAAATCATACCTTAGCCGTGCATTATTATATCTACACATCTTCATCTACAGCACAAATGCAGCTGTAGCAAGCAAATATTTCTCATCACATTTCTAATCCAGGATGTCTTGTTTGGTCTGGAAAGCACGTGTTTGTCTTACATTTATTAATCTTATTAGAATTACTTTGAATGGAAAGCCTCCGTAGTTGCATAGCAATTCCATTTTTAAAGAGCAACGTTAGAATATCAAATATATCTTTATCTTAGTTAATAGCAAGTTAATGAGTATAATTTGGAAAGGGAAAATAAGATTTTTGTATGTACAATCATGGCACTTCTACTTCTGAATAAAAGTCTGAATTTCCAAAACAGAACGTTGTTTAAAATCCTGTGGCAAAAAAGAGGGAGGGATGGGTGGATGGGTGAATCAGGATGCATTCAGAATACATGTGGACAACAGTGGATGGATGGATGTAATAAGAATGCATGTACATGGGTAGATGTATGCATGTATGGATGGAGGAATGGATGGGTTCAGAATTCATGTATAAGGATGGATTCAGAAAGCATGTATAAGAATTGATGGATGGATTCAGAAAGCATGTATAAGAATTGATGGATGGATGGATTCAGAAAGCATGTATAAGAATTGATGGATGGATGGATGGATTCAGAAAGCATGTATAAGAATTGATGGATGGATGGATGGATGGATTCAGAAAGCATGTATAGGAATTGATGGATGGATGGATGGATTCAGAAAGCATGTATAAGAATTGATGGATGGATGGATGGATGGATTCAGAAAGCATGTATAAGAATTGATGGATGGATTCAGAAAGCATGTATAAGAATTGATGGATGGATTCAGAAAGCATGTATAAGAATTGATGGATGGATTCAGAAAGCATGTATAAGAATTGATGGATGGATGGATTCAGAAAGCATGTATAAGAATTGATGGATGGATGGATGGATTCAGAAAGCATGTATAAGAATTGATGGATGGATGGATGGATGGATTCAGAAAGCATGTATAAGAATTGATGGATGGATTCAGAAAGCATGTATAAGAATTGATGGATGGATTCAGAAAGCATGTATAAGAATTGATGGATGGATGGATGGATGGATTCAGAAAGCATGTATAAGAATTGATGGATGGATGGATGGATTCAGAAAGCATGTATAAGAATTGATGGATGGATGGATGGATGGATTCAGAAAGCATGTATAGGAATTGATGGATGGATGGATTCAGAAAGCATGTATAAGAATTGATGGATGGATGGATGGATGGATTCAGAAAGCATGTATAAGAATTGATGGATGGATGGATGGATGGATTCAGAAAGCATGTATAAGAATTGATAGATGGATGGATGGATGGTTTCAGAACGCATGTATAAGAATTGATGGATGGATTCAGAAAGCATGTATAAGAATTGATGGATGGATTCAGAAAGCATGTATAAGAATTGATGGATGGATGGATGGATGGATGGATGGATTCAGAAAGCATGTATAAGAATTGATGGATGGATTCAGAAAGTATGTATAAGAATTGATGGATGGATGGATGGATGGATTCAGAAAGCATGTATAAGAATTGATGGATGGATGGATGGATGGATGGATTCAGAAAGCATGTATAAGAATTGATGGATGGATGGATGGATGGATGGATTCAGAAAGCATGTATAAGAATTGATGGATGGATTCAGAAAGCATGTATAAGAATTGATGGATGGATGGATGGATGGATGGATTCAGAAAGCATGTATAAGAATTGATGGATGGATTCAGAAAGCATGTATGAGAGTTGATGGATTGATGGATGGATGGATTCAGAAAGCATGTATAAGAATTGATGGATGGATGGATGGATGGATTCAGAAAGCATGTATAAGAATTGATGGATGGATGGATGGATGGATTCAGAAAGCATGTATAAGAATTGATGGATGGATGGATGGATGGATTCAGAAAGCATGTATAAGAATTGATGGATGGATGGATGGATGGATTCAGAAAGCATGTATAAGAATTGATGGATGGATGGATGGATGGTTTCAGAACGCATGCACATGGTTGGATGGACAGACAGACCGATAGATAGATTCTGGAAGAAGAGATTAATTGATGAGGATTTGCTCACTATCTAAAGCACAGCACTTTCCCAACGTGAGACTGAAGGTGACATGGCACATATGGCTGCCAGTAGAACCGTCACACTCATCTTTATTGCTGAAATGTCTGCTAACTGTAAAAGCATGGAGAAAACCAACTGCTCCGAGTTACACATACACCTCAGAGTGCTTCACCTAAAAGTTCATTGATGACCCATAAAGTAACCATGGAGCTTGTGATGTACAGTATACAGGTCAGAGCTGAAATATCGATCAGTGTTATACTACAAATAGTCTCATCATGCCTCTGCAATAAACTAAACAGTTTAAAGAGCTACATTTCTAAAAAAAAAAAAAAAAACGAGCGCTCTTCAGGCATTTGTTCAATACTAAGCACATTCCACACACTGTATACGCTCGGAAAATCAAGCAATTTTAAGACCGTACAAACCCTGTAGATTAGACCGAAAGAAGAAAGCTCTAGAAAGTAGTAGGAACTGAACATCATTTTATGTTTATGGGTCATGGACTCCTGAAAGCTGTTAACTGCAATGACACGGCAACCGACTGCTAGACATGGCATTTAGAACGGATTAAATATAAAAAGGGTTATGATTCTTATGTAGTTCACCCAATAAAGATGCGCATGGGCTGAATTTAAAGCTGACATTCTGCACTTTAATCTCAGGACTTTTCCCCCTATTCGTTTAACACGTGCTGGACTGCGGATCCAACACAACTCCAATGGAAACATGGTCAGTGTTATGTCAGATAAAAATCACCATCATTTACATTGATTCCCAAATATTTTTCAAGGTGCAGATTGAAACATGACACTAAAGATCTTTCCATCACTTCTTTTTTTTTTTTTTTGTTCTTTTGAAGAATACATCACCTCACTCAATCCTTTGATCTCGTTAATTTGAAAGTCTGCATTAAAGAGTGGATTTAGCTTCAAAAATTCAGTAAGAAAGTAAGAAAATCCCTTACTTATCCCACTAAGATAAGGCCCTTTAAGCCCCTGATAGAGGGCCAGATTATTGACACTTTTTGAATTATTATTATTTTTGAATAAAACATTTTTTAGGGTGGCACAGTGGTGCAGAGGATGGCATTGCCGTCGCACAGTTCCCCGCATGTTCCCGGTTCAATCCTGGTTACTGTCTGTGCAGAGTTTTACATGTTCTCTTCGTGCCTATGTGGATATTCCCGGGGTTCTCCAGTAACGCATAGAGCATTTATGTAATGAAGATAAATGAATGAATGAACTCTTTTTCCTGTCTTAAAAGCTGACTTCAAGTTTGCCATATTTATTTATTTATTTATTTATACATATTTCTGTTATTTCTCATTTAGTGTTCACCTCATGAATGTACATGTTAAAATAGTTCTGAAGTATCTGCAGATAGACAAATGACTTAAGAGAGACTAAAATGATTCATTTTAGTATTCTTTAAAGATTCCAAAATGGTTCAGCGACACCGAGTGATTCAAAGAGAATAAAATGATACAGTGAAAATACAATGATTCAGTGACACTAAAATGACTCAGAGACGATACAATGATTTAGTTCCATTAATTGATTCAGAGACACAAACCAAAACAGTAACACTAGATGATCCAGAGACGCTGAATGATTCAGCGATAATAAAATGATTCAGATACACTATCATCACTCAGACATATCAAATGATTCAGAGTCACTACAATGATTCGGTTACACTAAAATGATTCAAAGACACTAATATCACTCAGAGACATTAAATGATTCAGAGTCACTAAAACGATTCAGTGACACGAATATCACTCAGAGACATTAAATGATTCAGAGACACTAAAATGATCCAGTGACACTAAATAGATAAACTGACACTAAAATAATTCATAGATGCTCAAATGATTCAGAGACACTGAAATGATTCAGCGATGAATAAAAAGATTCAGTGACACTAATATCACTCAGAGACATTAAATGATTCAGAGTCGCTAAAATGTTTCAGTTAAACTCAAATGATCCAGTCACACTAAACAGACACAGTGACTCTAAACAATTCAGTGATGTTAAAATAATTCATAGACGCTCAAATGATTCAGAGAACATGATAAGAACATACTGGATTCTGCATTCGGAGCAACACAAAAGAGTTCATTCCTTACAAAATATATAATGTGGCATCAGGGCTGTTACACATCCAAGTGTCACCCAATCAATCATACATACATGCTCTCATGTACGACTGATTAGGTGACACTTGGCGAGGGATTAGAGTTCCTACTGGCTGTTTTGGCTTGTTTCTATTCTGGGGTTGTGGTTGTCTTCTCTTTGTATTAAAAACAGATTTGAAGGAATGCTGTGTGGAACTACACAGTTGTCTGACCATGCCACAGTATTTTTCACTGCTGCATATAGCAACATGCAGAAAATAGCTTTCCAGGCAATGTTTTAGACAAGCCGAATATATACTCAGAAAACCACTCAACTTCACGTTCTCCTGTATCGATAAATCAGGCAAAATGTTTCAGGTTACAATTGTACACATTTGAAACTGAACAACGGAATGCAAAAACGAGATCTTTCAACGTAATATTTAGCACACATTGAGTACAAATTAAGTATAAATTAAAAAAAAAAAAAAATGTATTAATGACATTCGTTCTTTTCCAAACAGTACCTCAAAAAATTATGAAGCTCCTGAAATGATCTGAAATGAAGTATATGGAATTGCACTAAAAAAAAAAAAAAAAAAAAAAAAAAAAAAAAAAAAAAAAAAAATTAAAAAAGGAGAACTTTTGTCCTTGCTCGGCTACTTTTTTTTTTTTTTTTATACCCTAAAACACCCTTTAGCTGAAATTCAAAAGATCAAAACAAACCCAAGCAGCAAATAAGATTCGGAGTTATTTTCCAACCCTTTTAATTTAATATCCCTAAATTAAAAAAAAAAAAAAAAAAACCTGCTTCAAAGTTTGTTCATGTTTTTTTTTTTTTTTTTTTTTTTTTTTAACTAGTTTTTCCACTATACTACACTATGCTGCTGTTGTATTTCTTCCATTGTTTCCTTTTTGCATGATTCGTGATTCAATTTATATATAAATATATATATATATATAAAAAAGTGATGATTAAGGGTTAGGGAGCTAGAGCTCCTAACTTTTCTTACAGCTTAAACAACTTGCTCATTAGGACAGGTTCTCAGAGTCTCGGCTTGGTCCTCATGCCTTCTCTAGGCCTGTTAATATCACCTTGCCAAAGAAAGTCACCCTTGAAAAGGTCCTAGCCTTAATCTCTCTAAAACAGTTTTAAAAGACTGACTGAAGGGAGCAGCACAAATTGGACGTTTAGAGATAACGGTAAAACGAGAGGTTCTACCAGATAAATTCTGACCCTTCTGCAAACGTTTGATAAATGCACATTCTTTGGTAGGCCATGGAGATATAGGTCTTTTTTTTTTTCTCCTCCCAGAGTTGTTATCACTTCCAATAATCCCTAAATGTCTGCTATCACAAATTCTGGACTGTTGACCGATTACTGATGGGTTGCTAAGAGTAAACATCTGTTTAAAGAAATCACTTGTTGCTGTAAATTATACCAGTGCAGAATTACTAAAGAGAAGGAGAAGCCATCTTAAAAGCCATGCACTAAACCATGGCTAGACAAGCCTTGGGGAAAGAAAGGGAGGGGGGGAAAAAAAAAAACTACTCATCCATCTTGGGCACATTTCATCACACACACACAGAGAGAGAGAGAGAGAGAGAGAGAGAGAGAGAGAGAGAGAGAGAGAGAGAGAGAGAGAGAGAGAGAGAGAGAGAGAGAGAGAGATAAAAACCCCATCATGAGCCTTGGACAAAAATAACAATGGGAACCAGATGAGAAAAGCCCCACCAGGGAAAAACATGTCCCTCAAATTCCTAACTTCCCACAAAGCATCTCCAACTAGTGACAATGTGGCTTCCCAGAAGCCGGGAGGAATATTTGTGGTTGATTATTTTGGCATGATGAGACAACAAATGAACTATTAGGCTTTTCTCTTTTTTTCTTCTTACTGGAGTCACATGCAGGACAGAGGCAGGGAGTTCAGTGCAGAAACAAGAGGCTCTCAGGATTCACACTGCAGACGAATGAACCTGGAGGAGAAACGCAAGGCCACGCTACTGTAGTCGAACATCCATTGGCACACGGGATAAACATGGCGGCGCTGATTTAACAGCTCAGCGGGATTCTTCTTGTTCCTCTCTAATATTCCGCTCAAAAAAAAAACAAACAAAAAAAAAAACCCACACAAGATTATTCTTCCTCTTCCTGCCCGCCTCGCTAAACCCTCTCACAGTCTGGGATTTAATATTGTTAAACTTTTCTTCCATATTCCCCTCCCGTTCTTTATTTTCTCATTCCATCTTCTTCTGTCTTTTTTTTTTTCCAGGGTAGAACTAGTTGTCATAAAGTGGCAGCGAATCCCCATGTGGCAGACTGGTGCGGTGAGATGAAGAATGAAGCAATCATATTTCCTGATTAAAACTCTAATGGATTCTACTCAGTGAGGCCGGCTACTGGGTTTATTAATGCGTGGCAGGTATGATCATCCTATTAGCGGCTGCGAGAGAAACGGCTCACGCTCAGGTGCTGTAATAGTCTCCGCTCTGCTCTCTCGGAGAGCGTTCAGCAGCAGGCAAACTTAACAAACGCAAATAAACACTGCAAACCTACAGGATTGGGTTTGAAGTGCTCGATTGTTGTACAAAAATAACCCCCAGGAGTTACAGTATAGATGGGATGCAATCAGGGCTGTCCTTTTTTTTTTTTTCTTTTTTCTCCATTCCATCCCTTTCATTTCTTCCTCTGTTATTTCCCCAGTCACCCCTGGAGGTAGTGGAGCAGACAGACCTCCTGCCAAGTGGTCAGGCTCAATGACCACACTGACCTGGCACACCTAACGGAGGGGGGAAAAAAAAAAAATAGACCCAGCACTTCCTTTGCTCTTCCCATCTGTTGGGTCTGGCTCAACCAGACACATGGATTTGGAAGACGGGCATCGCAAACGGATTTAACGCCATGCTAGTCGTGTGCTTCACAACCATCACCATAAAGAGTATGGAAAAATCCAGCCTCTAGAAGATCGTGTTATTCTCATGAAACATACGTATACTGCATGTCAGTGTACATCAGAATCTGTTGCATTGTACGGTCAGTTCTATACGTTTCAAGTCACGAAATCAAACGGTAAACGTTACAATCACTTTTATGTCCATGAGGGCCTCACAAAATCCACTCACCTAAACGGCAGAGATAGGAATAAAAATAAACACTGAAATTATGGGGAAGGTATACCTTCCAACCCCGCGTACTCATAACAGTCTGAACAACGAGGCCAGAATGAATTTAGGATCTAAGCTTTACGGAAACATATCTCACAGATAATACCGCCACACGGCACCCGTTAGAAATCCAAAGCAGCCCGATGGCCCGGAGGAGACATTGTACACGGAACTAATATAAGACGAGTTTACACAGACTGAGGGCCCTCAGGTGTACGTACATGAGACGGCGCACTCGTTCAATTTCCTAAAGCTGTAGCTCGTCACGAACTGCACCTTGGACCAGCTGTTAAATGGGCTGTGTGTATGGTTTAAACCGCCGAAAATACTAGTTCGGTAATGAAGATAATGAAGTTCTTGTCAGAACAACTAAACTGAATGGACAGGTGCGTACAGAATAAAAGTTTCTTTGTCTAGGATCATATTCCGAGCTAATCTGCACAGTTCAGATTTTCAGTTTACATGATGGATTCATATTCCCAACTGAACGTGACCCAACTTTTAGGTCACAAGTTTAGCTTGAATTTTGCCTATTCCTACAGCTATCAAGGCAATCATCAATTTCCCCATCCTTCCAACGATTATAGTCACTGCTGTCGCTGTCCTCCGTTGTCACACCAGATGATGAAGACGACAGTAATATGCATGTGTGCGTCGGATTAAAACAATACGAGTTCCTATCTGACCGTTCTCATTCATGATTCATGTATCCTCTCTAGGACCACATAAAAAAAATTAACTTCGTATAAAGGTTCCTATAGACCTAACGGGCAACATCCCGTATAATATGTCGAATTTCTTTGTTAAGCCGGGTTCACACGATACGATTTCGGGCCACGATTTGGTTGTCTGAGACAAATTTCGAGAATCCTAAAAGATTCCTATAATCCTCGGCCAACATCTGTAGTCTTTGATCGCTAGTCTGACGCGTTCCCCGACAGACGGTCAACGGCCGTCGCGATCACATTGATCCTCCGATTAAATCCTGGCAGTGTCGGAAGATTTGAGGCACAGTCCTGTAGTGTGGCTTCTCCTCCTCCGTACGAGCCTTCTGTTTTTCACGTACAGTCCGACATTAACGACAACCGAGATCCTACAGTGTGACGTGGCGTACAGCGCCGATCATGTATATATATATATATATATATATATATATATATATGTATGTGTATATATATGTGTATATATATATATATATATATATATATATATATGTATATGTATATGTGTATATATATGTACAGTCTGACAAGCAACGGTCGCAAACACTATTAAAAATCGCACGGCGCGCACCCGGCTTTAGATGCGACTAAACGTGACGTACGTGTCCGTACTATGCGTGCCATAACCGGGACCAGATATGCACGCTGAAAGCAGCAAACCAAAGACCGACTTTCCCCTGTGTCCTAAAATGGTCTCGTATTATATCCCCTTCAAATGCATATACGCGGTGCTTTAAACTGGACATTTACACTTCTGTGTAAGCTTTTGTGTTCGTTGAGTAATTAAGGTTTCATAGCCTTGTAAAAGTCTTCTACTTTGAAAACGTCGTGTTGTGAGGTTTGCGACATTAAACCTTTCCCTTTCCCCTAGAGGGACAGCCGAAGAAGTCTTAAAGTTACGTTTGACGTTTTCTAAGAGTGTTACCCCAGTTTCCTGCATAACACGCAAGGTATTATACAGAACATAACCCAATTACGGGCTCAGTACATCAGGCCCAGAGTGACGGAGCAATAGATGACAGCTATCATAGATGTAACTTACCTGTGTGATGTTAAACGAAGCACCGCGAGTCAGTCAGCCAAAGCCGGCAACATGAGGAAAAACACACAAAAGGGAAGAGATCGTTAGTGATACAGATCACTTAACTCTATAAGAGTATCCATTTTAAAACATGTATTAACTAATAGACTTAATAATACAAGCGAGTTCTACGTTGATTAAAAAAAAAAATAGATAAAAAAAATAGCACACAAATCATTTGTTTACAGATGCATCCAGAATCATGGCATAGTCCTGGAATAGCTCTCCTTCCCTAAGCATTAACAACAGATGCACCAGGCTTGAGAAACACCACCCCCCCGAAAACTGGGAGACCATCTGACAAAACTGCAAATTCTGTCCACAGCAATCCAAGCCATAAACCGCCAACAACACGCAAGAAGATACACCAGATAATACGCCATTTTGCTCTTGGTTTCCAACAGTTGGCAATGTTGCTTTCTTTCTTTTTTTTTTTTTCCCCTTGAGAATATTTGCTAGTACAAGAAGAATACATGCTCACACATTACAATTTGACTAGACAAATTTCAGTGTTAATGTAAAGGACGGAGATAAGGTTAGAAGAAGAAGAAGATAGGATAGAAGAATATTATAGCAAATGGAGTATTATGTAAAGGGCAAAATATTTGTAATTTGGTATACCTGCGAAGAAACAGTGACTGATTCGGAATGCAGCAGTTCTAAATGAAATTCAATGCAAATAGATATTAATTTTTTTTTTTTAAATAAATAAATAAGACCTATTTATAGACATTATGTAGTATAATGTTATAAAAGCAATATTCTGAAACGTCTCGTTTCGAACCTTGCGGATGATCTCTGGTAGACATGGAGAACACTGTATACAGGAGACTTTAACGTGTGTAATGGTACCTAGATGTACGTAAAATGGTTTCCATTTATCCATTAAACACCATTAATGGTAGTTTTCGAAGCAGTTTCACTACAGAATCGGAACGGTGTATAATTAATCTGAAATTCTACTACGACGGCTACCTGCAGCTGCGTCATGCAGGACTGAGGTCTTTGTACGCCTCTTAACAGCTAGTTTGAGGGCAAAACCTGTGTTTGTACACAATCAGGTATTCATCCAGAGCAGAGTCAGTACGGTCAACAAAGCTATAGAAAGCCCCGTCTACGATAAAGGACGGATTAGCAAGGTTCAATTTCTTTGCTTCAGGCTTTCTCCAACTAGGGTGCGCTGAGATTTGTTTTTTCTCAGACACTGAAAATCGGCTGTGGAGAGGGGGATAAACAAAAACAAAACAAAACAACAAAAATCACAGATGAAAAACTCATTTCCTGTTCTTTAATTCTATCGCTTAGGTTAATTTTTAAAGGTAAATTAAAGGTTAATTTTACTCCAACCCTGCAACGTTAAGACTGACGATCACACCATATCCATATCATGACGGATATTATTTCTCCTACACGGCTTCTCGTTCAGTTGTATTTTGTTACTACCAATAAACCGACGCTTTGACATCATGCCAGCTTGCGCGACATGCTAATTTATATCAAGTAAGCGCTGCTTAGCATGTTTTACTCCATGTATTACGTACTTCACATACAGTGGAGATAAAAAGTTGCAGGTTTTGGTGATGTAAATAAATAAATAAAACCAAGAATCGCATAAGTGTGCACACGTTTTAGCTAATAAATTTGATGCAGCACCTTGCAATAGAGCACACAGTCTTTTTGGAGAAAGGTTTACCGAGTAAGCACATTATTATTCCACTCTTACTTGGGGGGGGTAAAAAAAAAAAATGCTCCAGAACTATCCAATTATCCAAGGGATCACCTGTGCACTGCGGTCTTCAAGTTAATCCACGGGTTTTCGATGAGATTTAGATGTGGGTTCTGACCGGGCCGTTCCAAAACATCGATCTTCTACTTCTGAAGCCGTTCCTTTGTTGACTTGGATTTGCGCTTTGGGTCATTATTGTGCTGGAAGGTCAAATTTGTCTTCATCTTCAGCTGTCTAACGGAGGCCTGCAGGTTTTTGTGTCAAAATAGATTGGCATTCGGAGCTAGCCATGATTCCCCTCTGTCTTGACTAGAGCCTCAGCCGAAGAGAAGCAGCTGCGCAGCATGATGCTGCCACCACCATGCTTCACTGTGAGTACGGTCTTCTTTATCTGATAAGCCGGCTTGTTTTTACTTCAAACTTGTGTTAGAAATGTGCTCCAAAAAAAAAAAAAAAAAGAGAGAGAAAAGAACAAGCTAAGAGGGAGGCAAATTTGGCCACCACGATTCCTTACCAGTGCTTCATAAATCAAGAAATGTCAACATAGTCATAACCGAGACCTCATAACCTCCTCATAGGTTTCATTATATAGCTGTCACTATGGTTACATCCCATGGGGTGTAATCTCGCTCTCTTCTTTTATTTAAAACATTCTGATGCAGTCTATATTTCATCCCCCTGAAATAGCATAAATAACCTTTATTTATGCGGGTTGTCATGGCGACACGCCATCATAGTACACGCAGTATGAAGAGCATTAATTTCAATTACCTGACAGCACTTAGATTAGCAACGTCTCTACATAAGGACACGAAACACCTGCCAATTAATCTTTTAAAGCGACGGTATGAGATCTAATTGAAACGTTATGGATGTTTTCATGAAGTAGACATATGCTAACTAGCAAAAATAGCATGAGACAATTATCAGTAATGGTCATTTTTACATTATTAGATGTAAACTGCCATGGCAACGCGTGACAGCATCTGGTCTCTTCCGTTGCATGTTATATCGGTCGTATGACGATACAAGTGATACGATGAAGATTATTTTTCCTCCTGAAAGTGCAAGTATGCAAATACAAATACACACACACATCACATCCAGTCTACGCCATCGTTTTCTTTAGATATTCAGTAATCAATGAGTGCGTCAGAGGCCCAAACACTTTCTGGATTTGTAAAATGTGCAGTGCAGGCGCTGCTTATTGCTCCACAGGCATGTGTCTGGCATCAGTAGGCTGCTCGTTAGTTTTCTGGCATGCTGGATGAAACGGAGATGGAATAACCATATGGAGCAACCTCATCATTACAGCACTTATTGTGAAAGCGCCTGCACTGGGCGACCAGAGCCCCGCTATTAAACCACCCCTCTCTTACCAGCTGCCTGGATGACAAATAAACAAAGGCTTGAATATTCGCCTGAAATATCAAATAGGAATCATCCAGCAGAATAAATCAGTGCGAGTTATTT
>NC_030418.2:4558853-4578853 GCF_001660625.3 Ictalurus punctatus
TTATAAATAAGTATAAAATACCCGAGTCTTGCATCGCCAAAATTGTCCTTAATAAACAACAAATGCAGTCCTAGATGTTTAACATTTACACTAATAAATATATAAATATGAAAATGATAAACAACCTATAGTTTAGCATTACACCTACTACACGGATATAAGTCGGTACACTTCACAGTTCTAGTTCGGTTCAAACAGAACTCTTTCTTTCTTACTTCTGCAACCGAAAAAAAAAAAAAAAAAAAAACGTTTGGTGTACACGTTTAAACTTCACGGTCATGCGACGCTTTAAAATCTACTTCACAGTGGTGCGACACACCTCAATGCTGTATCTATAGTGCACTCTACTCGTTTCGAATCCCACCATCTGCTGCACTGCATCTCGCTGTCGGTCGAATAACTTCTACTCGGCAGATTAACTCATTAGCGTGCACATGTGACACGGATCCTTTAAAAAAAAAAAACCTTAAATCGAGAACACGCAGAAACACTGACAAAAACCAAGCGAGATCGAGTTAGATGCGACGTAGCGGTATAACTTGTATAACTCTTCTGCTCACGACATGGAAGCACCTTGCAGTAAAACATACGGAAAGAACATAAAGAGGACAGCCAGACTTGAGTAATATTTTCTACATGCGATTTGAGGACAGGACGCCAAATCTCACGGCCAGTGACTTTCTGACTGGTTCACGAGGGTGTAAACACAATGTTCTACACTAAAAAACAAAACAAAAAAACAACAACTTTGTTATAAAGAGAACGATAATGTGGTTACATTCGAGTAACTAACCCTTTTTAGCCTAGTCGGTTCGCAGGCAACTGGGCAGCACATTGGAGCTTCTACTTGCTAATGAATTTCTGATTTGTCCAACCCGGAGAGATATTATAGTAGGGCTGCAGCGCATAAACACCTCATTAACAAAGACGAAAGCACATTTGAGAGTTCAGTGGTCTTTAAACCACAGTTTACAAAGATGTGGAAAGAAGTCATGTGCTCGATAATTGTGAAAATAAATGGGTGAATGGAGTACGGCACAGACCGCTCGACCCCCCACAGAACGCTTGAACCCTATGTCCAGTCCTCCAGTCCTTTTTTCCTCCCCAGTTCTGGCCTCTAGCTTTGTTTTCGGATGATTACAGTGATAGTTACGGACTCGTCTTGGTTTAACCATCCCTGCCTGTGTCTTAACCCCGGCTAATAACAATCTCAAACATTCACCTCCGCAGACATTTTATAAATACATTAGATAAAAGCCAAACTCACCACAATATAGTCTCACAACCCTATAAGTAATTGATCAGAATTCAAATAAATGATATTTGTAAGAAAACCTGTAGCCTTTAGCACTGAAATCAAAGTAACGACGCAGAAAATAATAGTATAGCTTGCTAAAAGCATCACAGAATGACTATCACTTTGAACACGCTGATTGGGGCCGTCGATACAAAAGGCGAGTTTGAGAGTCCATGTCTAAAGAGGGTAATAATGACCGTTATTATGGCGTACCACATTTGTAAATATGTGCCTATCTGCATGGCTGTGTATGAAAAGCTGCGACGGATCAGTTTAGCGTTCAGCGTAAGGATAGCAGGCATCTTCTTTCGACTACTAAACCCAAGTGAATGTAATCCAAGCACACAATATCGTATATTACTAGCATTAGAATTATAACAGGGTCAGAATCTATAACTATGCTGCTGATTTTTATTTAAAAAATTTTTTTTTAAAAGGAGAGAGCAACGATCTTTTAGCACTGGGATCAATGTTAGTTTTGTGCATGTGCATGATTTCAGGATCCTCGATTGCACAATATTGACAACAATTTGCTTGCAAAACTTTATGAAAAATAAATAAGTAAATAAATAAAATAAATTTAAAAAAAAGAGAGAGAAAATAATATTCGCTCATCAGCACCAAAGAAATCCATCACTTTTTACATACGGGAATATAGTCTTACAATTTATAGCACACTTACATGATGTCCAATATCTCACCCATAAATTGCCTCTTGCCTATGGATCATTAAACATTATTTCCTGGTGAATTTGTACAAATCTGGCCAGAAGTTAATCTTTTGTACTTAAATTTGATTTTGCACTTTAGAGTTAAATAAAACATTACGGACAGAGATAAGAATTCCATCCCATGGAATTTAATTTTTTTAAAAAATTTTTATTATTATACATTTCTTTTTAACAAGCAAACATCTGATCCTCTTTGAAACAGTGCCTATTAATAAAAGTTGATGCACGCTTTCAAATAAAATTTACACATAAAATTGACATTTTGTAGTACTGCTCACAATTTACATGAACAAAATCCAGATCAGTCACATGGAAAAAGTAAGGACACCCCTACATTTATCAACTTCAAATCCATATAATTAGAATCAGGTGTTGAAGATTGTGCGCCGGTGATTTGAACCTGCTTAGGGAGTGCAGGTGGCACCTGTCTTATTTATACCCGTCTCATATCTAGTGACTGGTGTTCCCTTTGCTATCGAGGTGTGTGCTGTCATCATGCCAATATCTAAAGAGTTCTGTAAGGCCTTCAGAAAAAAGCTTTTGGATGTCTGAGTCTGGGAAGGGATTTAGAAAGATCCCCAAATGATTTGAAATACATCATTCCACTGTAAGGAAAATCATCTACGCATGGTGCAGATTTCAAACGACTGCCAATTTGTCCAGGACTGGCCGTCCCAGTAAGCAGACCAAGAGCAGACCGTCTGGCGGAAAAAGAAATCTCCAAGAACACCAAAATTTCATCACAGGATCTGCTAGTAAGTCTTGCAACTGTTGGTGTCAAAGTGCAGACTTCTATAATCAGAAAGAGATTGCACAAATTTGACCTGCGTGGGAGGCCAATGATCATATTGGCAAAGACCAGGCCTTTTGGAATAATATGTTCTGGTGGTTAAGGAAGTGGTGGCTTGGTGTTATCGGATTACTGGGATCTAGGTTACCGATCGCAAGGCCGGGGGTTCAAGCCCCAGCCACTGTTGGGCCCTTGAGCGAGGCCCTTAACCCTCTCTGCTCCAGGGGCGCCGTATCATGGCTGACCCTGCGCTCTGACCCTAGCTTCCTGACATGCTGGGGTATGTGAAGAAAAGAATTTCATTGTACATATGTATATGTGATCAATAAAGACTATCATTATATAGTTGTTTGGACACAGTAACAGCAGACATGTTTGGCACAGACCGAAGACAGCTTTTCAGGAGAAGCACCTCATACCAACTGTGAAGCCACTGTGAAGGGACTGGACAGCTTGCGTTCACCGATTCAACTATGAATTCTGCATCATATCACAGAGCGCTCGAAGATAACACGAGGCCGACATCTGTCCAAAAGTTAAAGCTGAACCGAAAGTGGACCTTTCAACAGGATAATGATCCTAAGCACACTGGCAAATCCACCAAGGAATGGCTCAGAAAGAAGAAATGGAGGGTTATGGAATGGCCCAGGCAAAGCCTGGATTTGAATCTCATTGAAATGTCGTGGGGGGATTTGAGATGGGCAGAACATGCCAGAAAACCTTCAAACATCTCGCAAATGAAAAAACATTGCATGGAAGGGTGGTCAGAAATTCCAGCAAGCCCAGTGTACAATAATGCAAAATGACGTCAGGTTCCATTTATCGTCATTCCGTATATATTGGAACAAAAGTATAATTTCTTCAGAAACACATAATACAATATCACGGTACACAGGACTACATAAAGCCCATCAAGTTCAGTATGAGACAAGCTCACAAAATGTATATAAGATCACACAGCTTTCTCGCTTGCCCCAATATACTTTCATCTTCCACAACATTCCTCTAAGGAGCTACTGTTCTCTGTGACATGTACAGTTTATCAACGGATGCAAACACAAACCAACATTTACCAACACATTCAAGGTCAGGCTCTGAACCAAAGCCTCAACTTAGCATGGCAGCCTCATTCCTCACACGTTTTCCCAAAATGCCCATCCGAAAGGTCAGTCATTAACCATGCTGCAAGAACTGAGCTTTTGGCTCTGGATTTTAAACTTTTTACTGATAGCAAGAGGGCCATTGCCATCTCCTGACAGGGTTAAGCACTTCCACTGCCACGAAAAGTGCCATCATTGCTATGGGAGCTTAGGGCTTAATGTAATGGTACGCATTTTGCATACCAATGTGTGCTGTCATGAGCTACTGTGCATAATTCATCACCTAACCTTAACAGCCCTCTTATCGCTGGACATGTCTTTGATTAGCGCACATGGGTGTGTCTGAGCCTAGATGTTTGAGCTATTGAGGCCAGATTACAAACTCAAAACCAGGTGAAATGTCAAACATGTTTGTCCTTTCAGTAGGCCTAATTTAATTCCCTTTCTAAGTGCAAATAATTACATACCAAAGAACTGTACCATGAAGCACAAAAGCACTGCTTTAAACAGCCATGAGTGCATGAGAGCAAAATATTTAAATGACATCCTAACATATTAGAGCACATCCGCATACACACATCGCATTTGATATCTAGTGGGATTTCTTTTCTTTTGATAATTGCACTAAAGCACTAAAAGCACTAGAAGAGCTTTTCCTGTGTAGTACTTTCGACAACCAAAACAAACCCGTCAGTAACCGGTTTGTTCCAGATTGATTAGGTGTCACATTGTGCTTTTAATACATACGCAAAGGATAAATAATAAAGCAGTTACAGATCACTTTAGGACACCTGAATGCTATGTTAATATTTTGTCATGTTGGGAAGGAATGTTATGGGCAAGGAATGTTTATTTCCTTATTGACTTTGGCAGAAAGTTTACATTTAATTGTGAAGATCTCAAGCAAATAATGATTAGACTCTAGAAACTTGCCTCTATACACACACACACACGCACGCACACGTATATAGCTATATCTATATATAAATAAAGTTGTGCCCAAAAGTTTGCATACCCCTTGCAGAATCTGTTCAAAAGTTTACATCCTCCTGAATGTTAATGTATGGTGTTGCCTTCTTGAGCATCAGTGAACGTTTGCACCTTTTGGAACAGTCGTGTCCGAGTCCCTCAGCTGTCCTCAGTGTGAAAAGACGGATCTCAACATCATATAGCCGGGGTTGGAAAGGGGGAAAATATGCAGAAGATGCTGGAAAAGCAAAGAATGTGCAGGACCTGGGGGATTTTTCTGATGAACAGTGGGCAGTTTAACTGCTCAGGACAAACAAGGGACTCGTGATCAACTCTCACAAAAATAAATAAATAAATAAATAAATAAAAGAAAAACAGTCGTGGATCATCCAGGTAACGACACACAGTATTAAGAATCAAGGGTTTGTAAACTTTTGAACGGGGTAATTTAAAAAAAATAAATAAATTCAGCCATTTTCGTGTCTTATGGACTATATGTAAGCATCTGTTATGTGAAATAGCTTCTTCAGGACAGAACAGGTTTTTATGATCCCTCTTATTTTGTTAACAGGATTGAGATTTAGCAGATTCTGCAAGGGGTATGAAAACTTTTGGGCACAACTGTATTGTACTTATATATACTTATATACACATATCCATCCATCCATCTATATCTATATATATATATATATATATATATATATATATATATATATATATATATATATATATATATATATATATATTATATGATCTTGGCAGTAGCTAAGAGAGATCTTAAAGCGTCAGTATCAAAAGGGATGACAGAGTGCTGCACACTGTCTGCTTAGCGTATTGGATTGAGACACACGCTCCAGGGCTTGCTATGACAGCTTCACTGAAGACTCCTCTTTTGTAGGGACAGCCGGAACATCGCTCCTGCCGAGCTTCCATTTATCAGCCCTTCTGTTCCCGCTGGCAGAACATACCTGAAGATCGTCCTATCCATGACAGGGGCCAATTATACAAAAGCTGCCCAAATCTATAAATCTGCTGGCATGATCATTCTCCTTGGTGTAATATTTCTGCAGTAATACAGCCAGATCACTACTGTACATAAAGGAAAATGATTCCAAATGACGGAAAACTTTAAGCTTTAAAACGGCGGTATTCTATGTTGCAAAACTCATCTTATGAATAATACGCATGTTTAATTCAAGAGAGCAGTTAGCGATGCATTTTGCAGTTATTTGAAATGAAAGCAGCTGTGTTTTAGCACATTAACACATTCAACACATTTAAAAGTTGGAAGAAAACTTGCCATAATTTATAACCAGGAGATATCACTCCCAGGAGATAAATTATTCAGCACTAAGAGATATAAAACTATGAAACAACACAGTTATATCTCTATTACAGAATCCAAAATAGCGATTTAAACGCATTCTTTAAAGGGACCTTGTCTCAAGGCCTTGAGCAACAGGCTGTTCATTCCTAACATTTATTTTTCAAGGGAAAATAGCAGTGACATACATTTCTAAACAGGAGCATGACTTTTATGAATTATATTTAAGGTTATGTTAATGTGTTCAGTAGCACACAGTCCCTAAGTTGACAAATGGGTCACACCAGCAAAAAAAAAAAAAGGAAAAAAATACCATACCACAAATACTATACTACATTATTATTATTAGTAGTAGTAGTAGTTTTAGTAGTAGTAATAGTAGGAGGAGTAGTAATAGTAATAGTAACAGTAGTAATAGCGGTATTGGTGGTGGTAGTAGTAATAGTAGCTGTAGTGGAGGATGGTGCTGGTAGTATTACTAATAGCAGTAGTAACTGTAGCAGTGGTGGAGGTGACAGTATTAATAATAGTAGTAGTAGTAGTAACTCTAGTAATGGTGGTGGTGATGATTGCATTAGAAATAGTAGTAGTAGTAGTAAATGAGGTGGTAGTAGTAGTGGTGGTGGTGATAGTATTAGTAACAGTAGGAGTATTAGTAAATGTAGTAGTGGTGGTGGTGACAGTATTAGTAATAGTAGAAGTTGTAGTAACTGTAGCAGTGGTGGAGGTGACAGTATTAATAATAGTAGTAGTAGTAGTAACTCTAGTAATGGTGGTGGTGATTGCATTAGAAATAGTAGTAGTAGTGGTTGTGGATAGTGCTAGTAACAGTAGGAGTATTAGTAAATGTAGTAGTGGTGGTGAGAGTATTAGTAACAGTAGGAGTATTAGTAAATGTAGTAGTGGTGGTGATAGTATTAGTAACAGTGGGAGTATTAGTAAATGTAGTAGTGGTGGTGAGAGTATTAGTAACAGTAGGAGTATTAGTAAATGTAGTAGTGGTGGTGATAGTATTAGTAACAGTGGGAGTATTAGCAAATGTAGTTGTGGTGGTGGTGATAGTATTAGTAACAGTAGGAGTATTAGTAAATGTAGTAGTGGTGGTGATAGTAACAGTAGGAGTATTAGTAAATGTAGTAGTGGTGATAGTATTAGTAACAGTGGGAGTATTAGTAAATGTAGTAGTGGTGGTGATAGTATTAGTAACAGTGGGAGTATTAGTAAATGTAGTTGTGGTGGTGGTGATAGTATTAGTAACAGTAGGAGTATTAGTAAATGTAGTAGTGGTGGTGATAGTAACAGTAGGAGTATTAGTAAATGTAGTAGTGGTGGTGATAGTAACAGTAGGAGTATTAGTAAATGTAGTAGTGGTGATAGTATTAGTAACAGTGGGAGTATTAGTAAATGTAGTAGTGGTGGTGATAGTAACAGTGGGAGTATTAGTAAATGTAGTAGTGGTGGTGGTGATAGTATTAGTAACAGTAGGAGTATTAGTAAATGTAGTAGTGGTGGTGATAGTATTAGTAACAGTAGGAGTATTAGTAAATGTAGTAGTGGTGGTGGTGATAGTATTAGTAACAGTAGGAGTATTAGTAAATGTAGTAGTGGTGGTGGTGATGGTATTAGTAACAGTGGGAGTATTAGTAAATGTAGTAGTGGTGGTGAGAGTATTAGTAACAGTAGGAGTATTAGTAAATGTAGTAGTGGTGGTGATAGTATTAGTAACAGTAGGAGTATTAGTAAATGTAGTAGTGGTGGTGGTGATAGTATTAGTAACAGTGGGAGTATTAGTAAATGTAGTAGTGGTGGTGGTGATAGTATTAGTAACAGTAGGAGTATTAGTAAATGTAGTTGTAGTGGTGGTGATAGTATTAGTAACAGTAGGAGTATTAGTAAATGTAGTAGTGGTGGTGGTGATAGTATTAGTAACAGTGGGAGTATTAGTAAATGTAGTAGTGGTGGTGATAGTATTAGTAACAGTGGGAGTATTAGTAAATGTAGTAGTGGTGGTGATAGTATTAGTAACAGTAGGAGTATTAGTAAATGTAGTAGTGGTGGTGGTGATAGTATTAGTAACAGTGGGAGTATTAGTAAATGTAGTAGTGGTGGTGGTGATAGTATTAGTAACAGTAGGAGTATTAGTAAATGTAGTTGTAGTGGTGGTGATAGTATTAGTAACAGTAGGAGTATTAGTAAATGTAGTAGTGGTGGTGGTGATAGTATTAGTAACAGTGGGAGTATTAGTAAATGTAGTAGTGGTGGTGATAGTATTAGTAACAGTGGGAGTATTAGTAAATGTAGTTGTGGTGGTGGTGAGAGTATTAGTAACAGTGGGAGTATTAGTAAATGTAGTTGTGGTGGTGGTGAGAGTATTAGTAACAGTAGGAGTATTAGTAAATGTAGTAGTGGTGGTGAGAGTAACAGTAGGAGTATTAGTAAATGTAGTTGTGGTGGTGGTGATAGTATTAGTAACAGTAGGAGTATTAGTAAATGTAGTGGTGGTGGTGATAGTATTAGTAAATGTAGTAGTGGTGGTGGTGGCGATATACATAATATATATATGATATGCATAATATACATATTATATTATTAAATGCTCACTCGAGAGCTGGTACAAACATTTTATACTCCTATTTCTTGATTAACGTTTGGATACCAAAGATAACGACTCCTGCTTTGACATCTTTAGCCTCGAGTAAACAAAGCCTCGTACACGTTATCGACCAATCCAATGCAGGTGAGCTTTAAACGGCAACAGATGCCATGACCCACTCACAGAGTGAATCAGAGCAGCATCCCAAAAGTATTTCAATCTGTTCATCATTTACTAATACTTTATAGATTCTCAGCAGAATTTTGCATGTGTAATAGAGACGGTCTTGTGGCACAGCCAACATCTAAGGACTTTCTGTGAATATTGTTTCCTCAGGCCCCTTTGAGACATCTATCTACAGCCATGATTTTAAAAACACAAACGGTCAATCAAATGATTCTTTCTTTTGCATAGCCAGAGACATCAGTGCCACTTTGTTCTTTTATGTGGTGTTATATACACGCACAGTCTTTATATGTGCAAGCTTATAATCCATTCATTATGCTGATCCCTGAAGAGTTTTCAGAAACTGGATATCTGGACACACTGAGCCCTGAAAGCAAACGTGAACTCTGGGAAATACAGTGCAGCTTTCCCTCTATGCCACAAATATGTTGCAAGAAAAAAAAAAAATCAACTTTATCATGTTACTGTAAGTAAACTAATATATGTAGGTCACAAATGTTCACGAAGGCAAAGCTTTTCACATCTCCAGCCCAAACCGTGGAGCTTAGATGTGCAGGCCACAGTAAAACAAAGTCTTGGTCCTTGCTAGGGTCACTGCAGTGTCCCGATCCAATCAGACAGGCAGCTCAGTTTCGTCCTCAGGACACGTACGCAAGGTCACAAACCAGGCAGCCTTGAACCAGATACACAGTCCACTGGGACACAACTGCAAGCAGCCTCGGTCGAACGCTCGTGAGGCATATGAAGAGTATGATACAATATGGTGCGATGCTATATGGGAAGCAACTATCAAAAGAAAACAAATCTGAACTGAGTCTTATTGTTGCCTGGAAACAAGCTTTCACATAAGTAATATCAGATTAAAATGCAATCACTAGTGCTCGCTACTTAAAGCTAGGGAAATAGGACACTAGTGCCTTCTTGGTGCAGATGTGAAGAGCTAGGTGCTGCCTCCCCCACCCCTCTTCTCCTTCTTCTTCTTCTAATCACCCAGCATGGATCCTCTTGAATTTTCCACTTAGAGCTCACTATTTGATACACACCGTAATCTCTATCCCAGTCTTGAACACACACTGCTGGGTTCTTGTGGAAGCTTGTTTTGTCCAAATAAAAATGCAATTTCCAAGCTCTCTTCAACATCCCTTTCTCAGCATGTCTGAAACACATGTGGTTATATTGTCGAGGACATGAAAGAGCTCTTAATACAACACGCTTCCCCATGGCTCATTGAAGAGGGTGGACTACAGGACACTGAGCCGTATTTAGCCATAATCAGAAACCGGGAGTATGGTCATGTGTGTTTTACACTTGCTGCCCGGCGCAGTCGCCAAAAAGAATAAAAAAAATTCATTCCATTAAAAAAAAAAAAAAAAAAAAAGGTTTGCAGTTTTAGTAATGTCAGAGTATAATGGCGACTTCCATACAAATGATTCATTAACATTTGGCCGGTTTTCACGCTCCAGTTTCACGTTTGCCTTCACAGAATTAACGGCCAAGCAATGTATCTTAATCCATCAGCCAAATCCCCATCAGCCAGGCTTTGTCTATATAACTTGCCACTCAGATAAAAATAACTGTCACATTACTAGGCTTGAATCATAGACTAAACACGATCCCTTAGTTAAAAATTTGAACAATTGCAGCTAATGAAAAACTCTTACGACTATTCACAACTTAATTAAAACGTCATTCTGCACGTTTCCCCTAATACAAGTCTACTGAACTTCAATTGGATGGGCTTCGGTACAGACATTTATCCCTGTGCTTACACACGGTGCGTGCATTATTAGTTCAGTTACATCTCAAAACCGAACGAACGGATCAAAATAAAACGTTGCCGGCGGGGACGCACAGAAACCCGAGAAGGTGGAAACGTTCTTTGGAATAAATGCAAATAATTTCCCCGAGTGAGTACAAATATTTGCCCAAATTAATAAAAGCAGGCTGTTGTCGGGTTTAACTTTAAAAGGATTCGTTTTAACTTGCAGAAATATCCTCGGGCATTTGGGGCATGAACCATACAATAAGTGGAAATATTACTCCATACCAAATATGAGGAAGAAATCTGCCGTCTCTGAAATATGGGGACAAAAATAAAATATAAAACATATAATATATTGCAGAAATCATGCCATGCTCTCTCTCTCTCTCATATATATATATATCTATATATATATATATATATATATATATATATATATATATATATATATATATATATATATATATCTATATATATATATATATATATGTATGTATATGTGTGTGTGTGTGTGTATGTATGTGTCATACTACAGTACATGTGATATAGCAATCAGCGCTAAGGATTTATTTAACAAACTGTTTTGATTGAAGAATTATAATCCACAATAAATAAATACAGGATTTCTACCTACTTAGTGTTTCTAAGGTGAAACTGCAGTAGGGGGTGGAGGGCAATTAGTCCTCTACAGCTACAGACAGTTGTAGGACTGACTGCTTGATTTAACATACACAAAGTAGGAGAATGAAGCAAAAGAAAGTCCCTTATTCTCCATAAGGCTTTGAGGAAACACAGCTTCCCAGGTCAATAGAACAGATGACTACCGCTCACTGCCACAATTCCCGAAAGGTCAACGAGAAGCCACTGATCAGCAGGAATCAGCGATCAATCAATAGAATTTGGCTCATCATGCAAATTTCACAGCTCCCAGCATGAAGTTACTCTTTGTACCTCACCGACAGGACTCTTACACTGCTATTGTTATCGCTAATGTCCTCTAACTGAATCCAACCTTCACGGTCTGCAGAAAGATGATGATGCAGATTAGTGGATTGAGAAAAGCCACTCCACACTCTCGAGACATTTATTTATTTATTTTTCCCCCTCTTGCGTAGAGAAAATGCCAATCTACTGATACTATGAGAGAGATGAATAAAGATAAAGAGGCTCACTCCAGTTGCAAGTTATTAAAGCCATCTGTTCCGCACAGTGTCGTCATGTGATGTTTGTTTACTTGCACAAACAAATAAGACAACGTGAGCTGAAATTGGGTCATCTGTTAAAAACAATGCCCAAAAAAAAAAAAAAAAAAGGTTATTGATTCAAAGTTAGCTGTCTAGCCTGTCTAGTCTGTGTACATTTATGGGCAGGATTTCTAAAATAATACCTTTAAATTAGTAGTAGGGTTCTTAATCATTTGTGTGACCCTTTTTTAGTACAGCTTTCCTGATCTGAAATACGCTTCATCTCATTCGCATGTATCCTCAGCCGTTCTAATATCCGGTTACCTTCAAAAGTGGGTGGGGAATGAAAAAAAAAAAATAAATAAAAAAAAAAAAAAAAGGAGAAACAGCATTTAAAGATTCTATCCTGAATGGAGCGAGAGCGCACACTGATCATCTCGTTTCATTTGTATTTAATATAACAAGAAATAAATAAATAGGACTATAAATATGATGTCTGTTTTTATACCTGATTTTATTCATAGCCTAAAGCCATATTTTTTTTTTAGAGCTGTGTTTTTTTTTTGTTTTTTTTTTTAAGTACCTTTATATCTACCTAATGTGATTGCAGAAAGCCTAGGCACATTATGAAAGTTAATAAAGCACTGCTATATCATTTTGGTTAAATATATATACATATATATATATATATATATATATATATATATATACACACACAGTGTTCCTAATGTTGAGCTGTCAGAATATATTATAGGAAGAAAAACATTTGGTTAAAAACATATTTTCCAGTATTTTTGGATGCTTGTCAGTTTTCAGCCACACATGCGACATCAGACATCAGGTTTTCCCAAACTGACGCGTGTTTAGGATAAGTAGGCCTACTCTTGCATTGATGACGTCCACGTCGAAGTGAAAGGGTCATTTAGGCTTTTCAGAGCTAATCCCAAGAAACGACAAGAGAAACAAGAATAGACTTCGAGTTAAAACCCTAATGAACTTCCCTTTACTTTCACACAAATTGTTGTCCCCCAGATGAGGACGGGTTCCCTTCCTAGTCTGCTTCCTCTCAAGGTTTCTTCCTCATATCATCTTAGAGAGTTTTTCTTCACCACCGTCGCCACCGGCTCGCTCAATAGGGATAAAGTCACACGCTTAAAACCTGTATCCTGTGTTGATATATGTCTGTAGAGCTGCTTTGAGACAACGTCCGTTGTTAAAAGCGCTATACAAATAAAATTGAGATGAACTGAAGAGCGAAAAGGAGCTAGCACCAGAATCTAGCTCATCTAACAGAAGAGTTCAAGGTGTTAAATCTCATAAGGTTATAAGATTCAACTTTTTAAACCTAACTGAAGACCACAATGAAAAAAAAAACAATCAGAGTCACAAAACTGTTTCTGGAGTTGCGCATCCACGGCTGTTGATTGAGCATCGAAGAACGATCTCATAAATGTTCGTGGATGATAGAAAGATCAGGGTCACAGAATGTTCCATTTAAAATAAAGCCATGCTACGGAAAAACGATCAGAGTCCATAGCCTACTGTGAGAAAATGATCACAGTCCAGTCACATGACCGAAATCAGCCAATAGGCTTTGAGTAATGGCGGACGCCCAGCTGAGTGAATTTCACTGTTAACTTACTTAAGGGCTCTCAACAAACTTCAGTACTAGATCAAACAACATGGATGAGTATCTTCAACAGACTGACGAACCAAAGAACACGGAGCGTCTTCCACGGTCACGTGCGAAATACGACGAAATTCGGTGTCTAAAAAAGTTTTTTGAACCACTCGGTCAAGCTTTTTTTTTTTTTTTTTGATGAACTCCCTGTAAATGACAGAATTGTGGATAATACTCAAGTTGTCATGGATGTATAATGTATATTCTGTGAGTTTTCAGTATTTAAGTGATGATGATGCTCATCATCACCGTATCACTGTGAATACCCACGAAAGAAAGATCAGAGTCCGCGCAAGCATTTTTCCACGCTACAATTAACACAATGTAAACAAAAATGGCTGATAACTTTCGGTGTCTTCACAAAGACTATGAACGGGACTAGTGAACACATCATCAAGATTTTCTCTGTTCTCAACTATTATGACATAAGAAGGTTCTGAACTTCTTACGCACAATGTGACGCTGATCGTTTCCATCATTGGTGCCTTCGATTTGAATTGAATTTCAATCTAAAGATGAAGCAGCTTCAACTATCTACTACTAGTGTATCCATCATGTCGATAGATTATTATTGACTGTCTAATTAGGGTCTAATCAGAAACTGTATCAGAGAGACTTTTATTAATAGCCTGGATTTCTTCCACTCAGTTGGTCTTCCTACAACATTTAAACTCTCCCTACCACATTGTGTGGCATAAGCTATAAACCAATAATTAAGGAAATGATACTCTACTCCGTAGATAATGATGGTGGTCTGATAATTCTTGCTGTGTTCTAATTGCCACTTGTAAACACTATATAACTCTTAGAGACTAAACAGAAGATCGACTGAAATGCCGTGCTTATGCCGATTGTGTGGTCTCGAAAAAACAAAAACCCGTCCGTGGAGGGTGATCAATTAGGAAGTATGTGCAGATTGACGTACGGCATGTGTTTAAATGTGACATGTGTTGCCGGCAACCGCCTGGAGATTCTCCTGCGGAGTGATGGATAAGCCGACGGCTAATGATGAATTGACCCACGGGACAAAGATTTGAAGCTTCCTCTGCGCAGAACTCAAACAGTATGAAGAGCAAAAAACAACACCGTAACTTGAGCCACGTGTCAGCGTGACACCACATCTGTCGTTCGACCAGCGGTCACTCAAGCATCCGCACGTCCTCCCACGCGACGGTTCCGGTCCGACAAGGTGAGACTCGTGCAACGCGCTCGTACTGTAGCATTCAGCATCAGCCTGCTTCCCTACAGTGACTGTTTTCAAATCTTTAACTGAAAACAACAACAAAAGAAAATCTGCAATCAATATCAAAATGCGAATTTTTTTTCTTCTCCTTCTTCTTCTTCTGCAACCTCACCAGAAATAAATAAATAAATAAATAAACGAACGAATAAATAAATAAATCCCGACGGGAGCGGTAGGACCTCTGCGATTTTCAGTGTCGCAATTAAATATGATTACATGTGCTGAGCTGCATCCACGCTAAAAGGAGAAAGAACTTATTTAAAAGAAAAAATACATTTTAAATAGCTGACGCTGTTTTCAGACCCCCCCCCCAAGATCTCAGAACGGTTCCTATGACACCCCCACGACTCAGCTCGACGGCTTTAATTAGTGTGGCGTAATGCGCAGCCCACTCGACACCACGACTCTAAACACAAGTGCATAAGGCATTCTAAAGTCATACAGATGATGACAATAGGAAACGGGATTTTGCTAAATACGCCTTCGAGGCAAGACCTGTTGGTGTTCTGAGATACGATCGTGTCCTCCAGACACTATCATAATGTCTGAAAACCTTCTGTCCATGACGTATTATATTACACGATGTAAACGTACACTCCTCGGCCGCGTTCATCTTGCCAACAAAACCCGTTTCGATCGGGATTCCGATCATTTTGGGTAACGTCTCACTTTGGCGTGTGATACGAGTGTACGACCCTCGCAAGATGGAACGGACCCCGGTTCCTCCCAGCTCTCTTTCTCCAGTCGTAGTCACGCTGCTAGATGTGTCATATCCAGAGCTCTCCATCTGTCTCTCGTGCTGGGCACCTTCAGTGCCGTGTGATCTCAATCCGCCCTGGGCCAAGAGTGCGAGGATTTCATTAACCACCCAGGGAAACCTCGAACTGAACACAGCAACAGAGGGGGAAACTATTTAACTCGTGAGAACAGTGGACTGACGACTAATAAAATCATCAGGCGTCTGTTTTTGATGTAGGGGGATTTTTCAAGTTAAAAATGGAAGAAAAAAAAAAAAAGACAACGAGCTGAAATATGCCAGAGAACACGTGTCATGCTTAAGGCCTTCGTTCGGTCTGTGCAAATAAGGCAAAATATATATATATATATATATATACACACACACACTGAAACGACTCATTGTACACAACTACACAACAATCCCACACTAACTAGAATTGGTGTCAGTACTATTTTTGTTCTAAAAAGGTTCCGGATTATTCTAAACGCCCATGCGCATTTAGTTTTAGCTGTGCAGCTCTCTGTTTATCAGCAGAGCCTCCGTGTCATTCTGGTGTAACTGTTGCTTTCAGGTGGTCCTACAACTAATTTCACGTGACCGCTGGCTTCTCTCTTACGTTCCTTATCATTATTCTGCGGGCGTGTTGTGAAATCTTGCATGGCGCACCTGTCCAGGGATGATTAGTTGTGGTTCCATGAACTTTCCACCTGCACATTAACACACCGAATGTTCTGACAGGTTTAAGGTCCCTTGATGAGTGCAATCCTCCCAACCTACGTCGACATCTTTTATAATAACACCACCTAAATATCTCGCCATTTATATCGAAAACTTGATTGACCCATTAAAAAAAAATTTTTTTTTTAAAACGTATTTATACGTACAAAGTACAACCCCAATTCCAAAAAAAAGTCGGGACGCCGTATAAAATCGAACGCTTACTTTTCCAGCCGTTTGTCGCCCCAGTCCCAACTTTTTTGAGACGTGAAAATGACCTTGTTTTTTTTCTCTGTAAAATGGTACGTTTCCTCAGTCGAGACGTTCGATACGTTTCCGACGTTCTACTGTGAATAACACATGGGTTTGTTGAGAGTCGCAAAAACCGTCGCATTTTGCTTTTATTGACATCTATTTACATTTTACATGGTGTCCCAACTTTTTTGGAATCGGGGTCGTAAAAAGACATTGCGTGCGTTTGACATTTGAAGTGGATATATGCACTGGAAGTCTATTAAATAACAACAACAACAACAACAACAACAAACAACAAGTGACCAAATACTTCCCTTCACAGAAGGTTTAAAAATAAATGTCATACCCTACTAGTGCATCCAGTTGAACAGTTTCTCCTAATATCTTCTTCGTCCTAAAACGTTCTGAAAACATCCTAATCTGCTTTCAGAGCCTGGATTATTGATGTTAACTGATAGAATAGATAACGTGTTAAAAAAAATGAATAACCTTACATTACGGCTCATCGAGGGGTTCAGCGAGATGCTGCTGTGACCCAGGCAGAATTCGAGTGTGTGCCAGAATGTACTGTTCCAGTAGAAATCTACTGCTGATGCCCAAATTTCAACTGACCTGAGATCTGAACCAGCTAGAGAAGAATGAATGGGAGAAAGAACAAAAAAATATATATATATAAATCAAATAGCCCAGAGGCAGCAGCTTTCGAAAACGATCCTGCAATTTTGAGCAACATAGTTTGTGAACTATTGATTGCCAAGTTTGGAACCGTTTCACAAAGTCGTTTTGAGGGAAAAGAAACCCGGGACGAACGATTAGAGCATACGTCCGCGTCTCATGGTGAGACAATGACGCGTTAAAGGAAAACCGGGCTGTTATATCTGCCAAATTCAGCACTTCTCAACACAACCCACAACCTCCTCCCGGAAAAGAAGCAAACTAGTAGCGCGATTAGAGTTCGTTTAAGGAGAACACGCAGCAAAATTATCTCGGAACCCCGATCACCTCCCTTCTCTTTCATGATACAAACGAATCAAGCTATGAACCATTATACCCAAAATTCTAAACGAGTTCCATCCACTTTTTTTTTTTTGGTACGTCCAGATTACTCACGCAGGGGGAATAAGTAACAAGCAGACATGCATGAGTTACTGAGAGTGCAACGATATCGATCCGTGCCCGCTCACTGGAAAACAACTTAATGAACATTCGCACAAAGCATCAACTTGTTTCATGCTGATAAGTGATTCCCGAGAGTGAGCGGTTAAAAAAAAAAAAAAAAACCCACCTAGAAACATGCCTGAGAAAGGCCCGAGGTGGTCGGATTGATTTATTAAGCTCGAGTTCCTGATAACCGACGCTGAGATGATGATGTTGTAAGAGGCCGTGAGATCAGAAGGGCCCTGAGAGGAGAGGGATGGCACGTATTTCAGGCTGGGCTGATCTTCATCGCTTTCCAGTTGCGATATTGATCAGCGTGCTAGCTCGGACTGACCGGTCCTGATTCCTATTTCAGCGCTAATGGATCTCAGAGCCTCAAAATCACTCTTCTCAGACAATCCACAGAACATTGTAATACTGAAGAAGGGGGAGGGGAGGGGGGGGGAGACAAAACAAATAAGCTCACCCAATTACACAGAAGTGTAGCGAATGTTACGTCTATATGAGTTCTGGATAAATAGTGTCAAGAATATTGTCTGTACAGTTATTATTATTATTATTATTATTATTATTACTACTACCACTACCACTAATATTTTTTGTTCCTGGTCATATGCGTAACTCGGTCACAGTGATACGGAACGCCGGGGTCTTTATAATATAGATACTTCCAGAATTTAATCTCTGCCTTCAACTCACAAAAGCCTCTCTCTTTGCCCGGGGAGGGCTTCAGCTTTCTTCCAAAGTACAGTTTGTCCCAGTTTCTACACCAGATGGGCCTGTATTCAGCACCCGGTGGAATCATGGGCAGAGGAAGAATTAAATAAATGTTTTAAAAGTTCTCTTTGGTCTTCTTCCCCTCCATTTATTTTCTCCCTACAGAAAAACACATGCCTCTAGATTATAATTTGCCATATTTACGAACGGGTATAAACGAACGCAAACGGACGGAGGGAAAAGGGGAGAGAAACGGACGGGGTGTTTTTTTTAAAACGAAAATAGCTTCTGCCTACTGTAGCAGCACAACTCTACAGGCCCATCAAACAAACATCTGTTGCCTCCCATTAAAACATGTTGAAGTTAAAGTGATGATTTAAAATGGGGAACGTTTACAGCGCAGACTGGAGGTCTATAATTGTTTATAGCGCTATATCCGGATATCGATGCGCGCGCACACCAAAAAAAAATAAATAAGAACACCGCACAGCCCTTTATATTCTGCACGCGGCGTAATACTACATACAAGTGGAATTTCACAGTACAAATTACAGGTTGTAATCCGAGTCAGGATTTACCGTGGAGGATATTAATTTTGTGTATTAAACTGCCACTCGGGTTATGCTATTCGGTTCTTCCTCGGTGATCATTAAACTGTTCATTTCTGTTTACACACTGTAGGTTGTATGAATTAAGAAATGTCTCGCTGATGCATCAGGAAATGATGATTACGCCATGATATACGCTCAAATAAACTCACAATGCTGTGTGAAGAGATATTTTAAACAAAAAGGATTTTCTGTAAATGAAGACGAAGAGCTGCGTATTGACTAAATTGCATTATATATTCGTTTTATTTCTGAATGAACGATGATAATAATAATAATCGAGGTGCAACACAACAACCTGTATCCATATTGAAACCCAAAGTGGGCGTGGCCTAAACCAGAACGTTCCTCAACCTCAGCTACATCGTTCGAGCTCATAATAGGGTCCCAACTAGAATTTCTCAAATAAGTTGCTTTATTTCCCAAAATATAAACAAACTATAGTCTAACCGTAGCCCCGAACAAGCAGTGACTACGGTCGCTGCAAGTCGTTGCATCAGTCACAGTTAGGATGATTTACTGTTGGCTTTTCGCTTCTATAACGGTTTGCTTTACTAAAAACTGCAATTCATTATTGAGTACACCCTTGATTTTTCCCCCCCCCATAAAATCAATAGGAGACATTAATATTAAGCTGCAATGGGATTACCTTTTAGACAATTCATGCTGAAGAAAGGTGCATCGTAAGGTACCAAGTGGTGCGTACGATCAATGTTCTATTTACATTTCTTGATCTGGCAGGCGCTTTTCTAGAAAAAGTAACGGCGGCAGAATAAAAACCCGTGCTCCGAGCTCAGCACTTGAGGATGTAAGACCTTTCTCAAGGACCCGACAGTGTCTGTCTGGCAACTCGCTACCTTTCTGAACGCTAGCGCAGAACCCCTGAGCACCCAGTGCTGCATTATTATTATTATTATTATTATTATTTTTTTTTTGGTAACGAAAA
>NC_030418.2:4586353-4621353 GCF_001660625.3 Ictalurus punctatus
CTGAGGCGGTGCCGATCTGCACCCGTCTATACGGATTTCAGGACGCGGTTCTAGTTTCCGGAAAATGGAAAAAGTACCGAAGGCCACTTGAACTCGGAGTAATTTTCTCAACCTGACCTGACTTGCACTTCTCAACGCCGAACATCAATAACCAGTGAAAACTGAGAGTAGCAAAACGGTAACCGCAGGAAGTAGAGCTCCTCAGTGGAGGACAAATGACGCATGAGTACCTTCGCAACACGCATGCAAAAAACCACGTTCATGTTTGTTTTCGCTTTCTTTTAAGTGTTTTTTTTTTTTTTTTTACCTACAAAACCCAGCTGGAAAGTTTTATATGTATATATATATATATATTCACAGAGTTTCAAAGTCATTCTTGAATCTGATTGGTCGGAAGGTGTTGATTAATTTTCTCAAGCAGCTCGGCTCCATCTGGTGCCGGCTGTAATTCAACTCGCAGGTTTCTATAGCAACGTATAGTCTTTTTTTTTTCCCTTCTTCTTTTTTTTTTTTTTTTTTTTTTTTTTTTTTTAGGTGTGTACTGTAGCGCGGACTCTCGGCGTAACGTAAGACGACGAGATCTAAGTGACGGCGGGAACGAACACGTGCCGCGGATGTTCCACATCGTTAAACGTACCTGGTTAAAAAGTGTGCCGCGTCATCTGTTAATAAGTGTGACGTTTTTAATTATCGGCACGTTACGTGCAAGGATAAGTGGAATAAAACTTCAGGAAGTGCTGTGATTGGAAAACAATCGATCAATAACGTGCGGTGGTAGCAGAAGCTCTGCTTCACGTCGGGTATCATGCCATACCGCTGTTGTGGTTTATCCCATACACGGTGTGCCTAAGCCTTGGGTTCTATGCAAGCATTTGCAGCTTATAAGACAATCAATCTGCACGCCATCACTGCCGAGGTCCAACGATCCGTCACGGAATATTTAATTTGCGGAATCATTTCGTAGCCCTCAGTTATGTTGTTTGAACCCTGTATATTGTTCTTCGTGCGATTCAGGAGTGAACTGAATTCGTTTTGCAATAAAATGGCGATTTAACTGCAGACATACTACAGACACGCAGTAACTACCACATGCCTGAAGTAACAGCTTGGGGAATTCCCCCCACCCCCCTTCTACTGATAGTAGTTCAAGGATTAGGATAATAGCTAAAAATAGATGTTTTCCTTCGCTCGCTGCCACCGCTTTCATCGCCGCAGTCACCGATTCCAAACCTGCCGTAATCTTCACTAACATCAGGAACAGATAAAGCTCGGGCATTTCCTGTTCCCATAAAACTCAACAGAAAAACAACTTGGTTCTTAGGACTTTCATACGTGTACATGACAACATACAGTGCACGGCAATTTTTCTCTCTTTAAAAAAAAAACTATACATGCCAACGAATGATAAACACAAAACTATTCTTAGCAACTTTAGTGTTTTTTTTTTTGAAAAATGACCCCGTAGAAGAATACGTCCAACACAAGAACACATCCTAACTGATCTCAATTTCTTGAACATTTCAGTGTCATTTAATCCTCACTCCACCGCGGTTTCAAGCAACAAATTCCATCCTTCTCTTTAATCTACTTTATGTCTTGTAGATATCAGAGCTCACGTCCTGATTTACAGACTCCCTCTCTAATTGTACTGCCTGCAAAGGCTGCTTGTTATTTCCCCATGCTTGCGATACCGCGTCTGAACGAGCCCACACACGAGCGAACTTTCCGCGTCCCGTAATTGCGCCGCGTTACAGAACATGAAACGAGATATCAAAAGCTTTTGTCCTGCTAACGGCTTTGTTTATCTGAAGTCGTGTTCGAGCGTCCCCTCACACACACACACACACACCCCCCCCCCCCCCTTTTTTTCCTTCTTCTTCTTTTTTTTCCCGGCAGAAAATAATCAATGGCGCCCTCACGCAGGATCAAACGCACGGCCCTTGGCTATTTTTCTTGCGCTTTAAAACAATGTGAGGACGCGCCGCTGCCACGCGGGTCCTTGTTCTGACCCACTTCGCTTCACAGGAGCTCTGAGGCAAAGCAAAAAAGCCCACGTTCCGTCTTCATTACAGCCTGAGAAATGGCGAGGCCTCCAAACTCCGGCTGCGAATCAATTTACCGTTGCTTAGCTTTGTATTCAAATGCGGGCGAGCGGAATTATCCGTGCAAAAATAAATAACGTATGAAAAACGTGGAGGGTGTGGAGCAAAATAATTTTATATTATATATATATATATATATATATATATATATATATATATATATATATATATATATATATATATATATATATATATATCTTACTAACAAATGCTAACTATGGAACATGAAATAATTCCACAGACCAGAGAGTGTGAGCAGTCAATCTGAGACTAGACTCGACCCACCACACTTAAATGACTCCCATACATCTCCCTTGTGTTAATTATTAACAAGACTCAAATTAAATAAGACTACAAACTATGATCAATGATGGAATTTTAATTATCACTAATAAGTGGCCATCTGTCTGCTAGCCAAGGGACAAGCTAGGGGCTGGACTGGAAATAAGGAACAGTGACATAAATGCCAGTGTTAATTAAAGAGGCGAGCTGGTGTTGTCCACCAGAGCAGAGGCAGTGGAAATCCCTGTTGCATCCACTACATTAGGGTCCGCAGTGCATGCTGGGCATCTGGATCTGAGACACCGTAACTGCACGCACATCTGCACACACAGAGCCCAGATAGCTCATTAGCTGCTGCCTTGCATTAGAATGGCGCTCGCTTTTCCAGCAGCTTCCGTACAGAGCGTTGACTTCCCGGCGTTAACGTCGTTTCCGCCTTCGGTGTATTCAAGCTTTTTATATAACCAGCGTCGGTGCTTTATGGGTAAAATTGTACAGTAACTTTCAGTTTTCCAACGTGGCAAAGTTTCTCTCTTCGTTTCGTTCTGTTAGTTGGATTAAAGACACAATTATAAAATGAAATTCTTTAATAGTTTGCGCCAAGTCACGGACAGATCGCTGTGGTCTCGGATGAATTACACACTTTGGAACGTCTGTAATTTGAGTGTACAGCTTTACAGTGTTCTTCATGTGACGCGGTAATGAGGGTGCGATAGTAAATTACAGCCTACATAATCTAATAACAATAAGTGTTGGGTAGTAAGGGGCAACGTCTAATTGCTTATCTGATTGCAAAAGGGATCTTGACATACGTGTAATCCGATTATAGTCGTGTGTCAAAGGATAATAGTCTGATTCATAACTTACCGAGTGCACATGAATTGCGCAAGTGTGAGGAAAATTTTTTTTCTCGGGTTTTGTTTTGTCACCCACGTAGATGAATCATTCTGAGTCAACGTTAGCACTAGATACTGATTACACTGTTAAATAAACATAACTAGATTCGTACGATCATGACACCTGTGGGAAATTTGGTGTAAGCCAATACGCTTGTACAATGTTGGGTAAGAGTCCTAATTTGCATAACTGGATGATTATCTGGATTTGTTAAAGCCGAGTTCTGACAAGTAGCCTGAATTAGTTTTGCAGTCTATGACTAATGACTTAAAATGCATTCACTGCAGTAACTCCCCGACCCCAAACACACCCCCCCCCCCAACAGTCAATGCAACTTACTCCAAAAGCAATTTGAGTAGATCGCACTGTTCTATATTGTCGTACACCGATGACGTATTTAATATCGAACATGATGACGGACCAAAATTCCTAAAGTCCAGGGTCAAACTCAAGTCCCAAACAAGAATCCGGTCAATTTTCTAAAACAATTTCACTCGAACGCGTGAATAAGAGATAGTATTAGCATAAACGTCCTGCACGATGATTTGATTCGCCACAATGATTCATCTCTCTTTTATTCACTGTTTGCCAGTAAACAATCAGTTGTCACTATGAACTGGAGAGGAAGCTTTCAGCAGCCTCGAGAATAATACATAATACAGTGAAAGAGTGAGTGTGTGTGTGTGTGAGAGAGAGAGAGAGAGAGCGAGAGAATGTGGGAATGTGGTGCTGAAATTAACAAGATGCAATTTCCCATGCTTGTTTCTCATTAGCAGGAAAATGTGACACGGCCTGATTGCATTATGTCGGCTGGGACGTAGTGGACTGAATGCATTTACAGACCCCAATTACAGAGCAAATGCTCGCACAAACGTGTTACATTTCATCCTACGTGAAGGAGAAAATCAGGCGCCCGGATCGCCATTAACGTCGCACTTCCTGTTTCTAACGGTCTCGTTTTCATCGACCATCTTATCTGCAAGGCTGCGATATGGAGTATAGACCAGCCTCACTGTACGACGTCGTCCATGTACAACTACAAAACGACTCGATTCAATCCACGTGACTTGACTCAAGCGTTTAAGCGTTAATTATTTCGCTCACGTGTCACGCTTTGCTCATATTTATCTCTATGCAGATGTAAAGGCAAGGGAAGTTGAGGTTTTTTTTTTTTTTTTTTTTTCCACATGTCGGGTCTTACACTGGATCCATCCGTGGTATTCATCTAATTGTTTTATTCTTCCATTGATCTGCTCCACATTCGGATTTGAGGTGTAACTTCAATTTTAAACTGCATTTGCATTTTAATTGAAAAACAAAACAAAAACACAAGAATGTAATGTAATGATGTAGGAAAATTGCTGCTGTGGGAAGATTTGTAAACACGGGGAAACTAGTAAACTCCAACAAGCACAACTTTTAACACTTTTAAAGGCAGTGAGGGATTTCACGGATTTGAATTCAGGCTATGAAGAAATAATAATAATAATAATAAAAAATATATATATATATTTATTTATTTTTTTAGAAAAACGTGTTGTCTATTCTTGCCTAACGACCCAACGCTGGCACTTAATACACACGAGTGCCAATAAGTCATACACAGCCACCTATAGATAATAGTGCGCATGCATTACAGCCTTAGTGCTCAGTCTCTTCAGTCAACACTGATCACGGCATCTTATATAAATGATGGCATGAGCACAATGACGGGATATCTGGGCCACTTATCCAGCAGGAGGCCGGTCTCGTCGGAGATTCATCACCGTATCTAGAGGTTTCATTACTTCGGCCTAGTATTTTTAGACTTTTGCGCCTTGGCAGCGCTAAACACAGTGGAATTTCATTGCCTATCTAAATAATGCATGCCGTGCTCTCTCCTGCAAGCTCTCGACCCAAGGTGCAAGAAATGAGCGGAGATGACAGATAGGAGAGTCCACCCTCCATTTCTGTCTCGCCGCAAAAGTCTTTCTGTGTTTTCTAAGTGTTTTTTTTTTTTTTTTTTTAAGTGGTTTCGAAGGGAAGGGTCGACAAGGAGCCAACTTCCTCACACACGAGAGAGGGGAGCGGAAAGAAAGAAAAAAGGGCAGAAAATGTCTGTTTTTCATTCTATGTATCCATTTCCAAATGAACTCTTTTGACCATTAAACTTCCCATTCATTCTCGTGATATCTAGAAAATGGCTACATCACTACAACAAAAGTATGCTTAGTTGATCCGAGGATGAACTTTGCGTGACTCTCTCGTTCCTTCAGACCCATCGACCTCGCTCAAGCGGACGCGTCGTTGAAAGCTTCGTTCGTTTCTATTTATCTCGGGGCTTAAGAATATTAACAATAACAGGAATCTCTAAAGACGCCGGTAATTGGATCTTGCATAATTGCGTGCATTAAGAAGAAACAATTAGGAAGCCGAGCGAATCAAAAACTAAAGTGTATGTCAATAGAAAGGATATTTATCAAAGGAATGAAAAGGATTCAGCACATAAGCCGGTGTTAAGTAGCACATATTAAAACACCCCTGACACGGACGTACGGTTAGATTATTTGGTCAAGTAGTACATTAGTCGTTATTTTCTGCATCACTACGATAGTTTACGGCTCAAAGACACTGTCATTAGAAAATGGGCACAAGATATCTTTGGGAAAAGCAGACATTCATGCGGCTTTGCGTGGATATACAGCTGAAAGCGTTTGGAATAAGATGCGCAGCTTTAAAAAGAAGAGGCTCTCTTGATAGTAAGTGGGAACTAGGGATTGAATGCAACCTTAGAACAAACAGAGGGGACAGAAACAACAAAATAAAAATCCAGATTGAGTGTTACATTCATTTTATATATATATATATTATATATATATATATATATATATATACACACACATATACATATACACACACAAACACCACTGAGACAATATTTAAGAACTGGGATTCTGAAGCCCAGCCTTCCTACTCGGCACAAACAGGTGGAGGTATAATTGAAATACCATACCATTTATACTTATTACCAATGGGTGGCCTGCTGACACTTCCCTGAGAAGGTTATCCAATTAAGAAAGACAAAAGCATGAGCGGTTACAGCTCGACTCATACACCCAGAACTGCACTAAGCTCTGCATGTCAAGATCTCGCCTTTAGCCTACTTCCTAGCGCGAAATCATCACCTAGGACTCACAAAATGAATATGAAAGTGTGCGAGAGGCTTCAAGCGAGCAAGTTGTGCTCCTGCGGCATGTGGCGCAGCGTGTCAGGAGAAGAAGAATGGCGTAATCAGTTTTAGCACCCCCCGTGGGCACCTACTGGTCTGCCTCTAATATTGCCGACAGTTCCTACATGGGCCCCAGAAGCGCCAGAGGTGCCATAACCGTGCCCAGCACGACCGTAAGTAGGTCCCTGTGCCACTCGGCCAACTCCGCGCAGTTGTAAATTCCGAGTTCCCGCATGGGCCGCAATCGTGAGAAGCCCAAATGAGGCCGGGCGGAGCCGGGATGGATCGGGAAAAACAGGCCTGCTAGCGCTGGAGCAGCCATTAATCACTGCACTATGAGGAAGCTGAGACAGAGAAAGAGGGAGAGAGCGAAAGAGAGAGAGAGAGAGAGAGAGAGAGAGAGAGAGAGAGAGAGAGAGAGAGAGAGAGAAGATGCATGGCACTGCACACAGAGTGCACACTTTTTTTTTTTTTTTTTTTTTTTTTAATTATGAGCATTATAAAAGTAATCCCCGTCCTTCCTTCATAACTAGCACAGTGGGTCTTTTTTATTACTTAAGCACACATGAAATGGATGAAAGAAAACGATTTTCAGAAACACTCGCAAGAAGGCCATGAGATCCACATCTCGATTTACAGGGCAAAAGATGGCTGGAATCAAATCTTCCTGTGTAGTAGTACTAGTAGTAGCAGTAGTAGTAATAGTTGTAGTAGTAGTAGTAGTAATAATAGTCGTAGTAGTTGTAGTAATAGTTGTAGTCGTAGTTGTAGTAGTCGTAGTAGTAGTAATAGTTGTAGTCATAGTAGCAGTAGTAGTAATAGTAGCAGTGGCAGTAATAGTTGTAGTAGTTGTAGTAGTAATAGTTGTAGTAGTCGTAGTAATAGTTGTAGTAGTCGTAGTAATAGTTGTAGTAGTAGTAGCAGTAGTAGTAATAGTTGTAGTAGTAGTAGCAGTAATAGTAATAGTTGTAGTAATAGTAGTTGTAGTAATAGTAGTAGTAAGTTGTAGTAGTCGTCGTAGTAGTTGTAGTAGTATTAGTTGTAGTAGTAGTAGTAGTAGTATTATTAGTCGTAGTAGTTGTAGTAATAGTTGTAGTCGTAGTTGTAGTAATAGTTGTAGTCATAGTAGCAGTAGTAGTAATAGTAGCAGTGGCAGTAATAGTTGTAGTAGTTGTAGTAGTAATAGTTGTAGTAGTCGTAATAATAGTTGTAGTAGTAGTAGCAGTAATAGTAATAGTTGTAGTAATAGTAGTAGTAATAATAGTTGTAGTAATAGTAGTTGTAGTAATAGTTGTAGTAGTAGTTGTAGTAGTAGTTGTAGTAGCAGTAGTAGTAATAGTAGTAGAAGAAGAAGTAGTAGTAATAGTTGTAGTAGTAGTAATAATAGTTGTAGTATTAGTAGTTGTAGTAATAGTAGTTGTAGTAGTCGTAGTAGCAGTAGTAGTAATAGTAGTAATAGTAGAAGAAGCAGTAGTAGTAGTAATAATAGTTGTAGTAATAGTAGTAGTTGTAATAGTTGTAGTAGTAGTCGTAGTAGCAGTAGTAGTAATAGTAGTAGTAGTAGAAGAAGCAGTAGTAGTAATAGTTATAGTAGTAGTAATAATAGTTGTAGTAATAGTTGTAGTAGTAGTAATAGTAGTTGTAGTAATAGTTGTAGTAGTAGTCGTAGTAGCAGTAGTAGTAATAGTAGTAGTAGTAGAAGAAGCAGTAGTAGTAATAGTAGTAGAAGAAGCAGTAGTAGTAATAGTTATAGTAGTAGTAATAATAGTTGTAGTAATAGTTGTAGTAGTAGTAATAGTAGTTGTAGTAGTCGTAGTAGCAGTAGTAGTAATAGTAGTAGTAGTAGAAGAAGCAGTAGTAGTAGTAATAATAGTTGTAGTAATAGTAGTAGTTGTAATAGTTGTAGTAGTCAAAGTAGTAATAGTTGTAGTCGTAGTTGTAGTAGTAGTAGTAATAGTTGTAGTAATAGTAGTTGTAGTAGTCGCAGTAGTAGTAGTAGTAATAGTTGCAGTGGCAGTAATAGCTGTAGTAGGAGTAGCAATAGTAGTAATAGTAGTAGTAGAAGAAGTAGTTGTAGTAGATCATCATCATCAGTTTTGGAAATATAGGAAACGTCTATTTAATGCACATTATTTAAAAATGAAACGATCTGCCTCAAGGAAAGGTTAGGTATTAATATAATGTATTAAATTTCCCATATTTATTTATTTATTTTATTTTATTAAAGAGAGAGAAGAGGGAGAAGGGGGGGGGGCATGGCTGGCATTTGATGATGACAACTATCATTATTAATATTATTATTATTTTTAGTAGTAGTAGTAGTATTAATATTTTAACAAATGGGGAATTGGCAAATGACTGCTATTTAATACAAAATTACTTGCCTTAAGAATGATTTTAGTTATTAATATAATGCATTGAATTATTAAATAGTCATTTCCCATATTTAAAAAAAAAATGAGAGAGAGAGAAAGAGATATGGTTGGCATCAAAAGCTTTAAACTGATCCCTTAACCCTAGCATTTCCTTCTTTTTTTTTTTTTTTTAATAAATATGAGAAATGATAATTTCCATATACTATATTAACAGCTGTATGCAGATAATCTCTAAAATAACGGCATAATCAAGCACGCCCATCAAAACTTTAAAAGTTTGGTATTCAGTGGTTTGGTATTCATGTCACTAACTGAGCTGATGGATGAACATCAGCATCAAGTGGCACTCCCCTTAGCCAGAGTGTGTGTACTGCAAGCGCATAGTGATAAAAAATGAGACGGCGTTCTCATTCCTCAGCGACCCTTTCTGTGTCTGTTTCTCCTCCACTGCACTGCGCAATCATTGACTCATCCGCAACCTCGTCCTCTTATCACAATGAATGGCCTGCTCCCAGGGCAGCCTGCTTTACGCCCGTACCACATCCTTCACTCACACAGCTTATTGCTCCTGCAAAACCACAGCGGTGAGTGAAAGACAACAGAGACGAAAGCTTAATGACCATCGCTCTTCTAATGACGCCGAGCACTCCATTTACTGTTTACTAATTAGATTATAAAACACGGGGTAAATATTTCGGGTCGAAGAGCGCGTGATAAGGCGTTCTTACTAGCAGACAAGACGTTCTTACTAACTCTAACTGAAAGAGTCTTTATGCTTAATGTACCCCCAAATATGCAATTGCAAGCTATTAAATATAATCTATGTGGAATACGTTGTTTTTGTTCTTGTTTATTTTCCCTTTCAAAAACAATATTTTTCCCCCAAAATTGCCCTGAAGCATCTCTACATCAATTTCTCATTAAAAATTCCAGTATCAGTTATATGTACATAAATATGCAAATTACCAAACACCCCGATGTTCTCCTGCCATGCCTAACTAGCAAGGCTAATATACAGTGTGCTTTCTTCCCCCTTTGTTCTAACAACTACTGACCAAAAATTCTAATAAAGGCTACTTTTCTTTTTTTTTTTTCTTTTTTTTTTTAAATAAAAGTAGTTTCTTTTAAAAGGATTAACATCCATATGAAATATTTTAAATAATCTCAAACAAAGTGCCTTTCCTTAAATCTATCAAAGTGCAGTCATAACGGGGTTCATCTGGACTAGACGCAACCAGACCTGATTACTGCAAACCCCGTTCAATCACATCAACACTTCAATAGAACTTTTTCCGACTGAACTTTCCCGACTGAGTAACACACGATGCCAAAGTTGAAAGAAATTCCAGAAATGATGAGGAAGAAGGTGATTGAAATACATCAGTCTGGGAAGGGTTAGAAAGCTATTTCAAAGCCTCTGGGACTCAGAGAACCACAGTGAGCCACAGTGAACCACAGTGAGTGCCATTATCTCCAAATGGAAAAAACTCAGCACAGTAGCAAACCTTCCCAGGACAGGTCTCTCTTGCATCAATAAAGGTGGGTGAGGTGAAAACCACTGCTAACTCAGAAGAACATTAAAGCTCGTCTGAATTCTGCCAAAAACCAACCCTTGAGGATCCTCAAACCTTTTGGGAGAATGTTCTCTGGATTAATGAGTCGAAAGTGGAACTGTTTGGAAGACAGGTGTCCCGTTACATTTGGCGTAAACCAAACATAGAATAAAACAAAAAGAACATCAAACCTACGGTCAAGCATGGTGGTGGCAGTGTGATGGTGTGGGGATGCTGTGCTGCTTCAGGACCTGGGCAACTTGCAGTAATTGAGAGAAACATGAATTCTGCTCTCTACCAGAAAATCCTAAAGGAGAATGTCCGGTCTTCAGTCCGTAAATTAAAATTCAGGCGGGACTGGATTATGCAGCAAGACGATGATTATTAATGCTATTTAGTATGAGAGATACTTTTTCACAGCACTGTATTTCCATTCAATCCTTGCCTCTGCACCATCACCAATGGAGCAAATATGGAACATTGTGGATTTGTTTTAGACAAAAGTACTAAGAAAAATCTCACTTTCGATGTGAAAATAAGTAAACAAATAAGACTTTCGGTCCGCGTTGACGAATCTGACCCAAACGCTAAGCTCTCTATAATCAGACTTCTCCATCGAAAAAAGCGCGGTATAACCGCTAACTTGAAAATGATAGCAGTGGTCGCGGTGATCGTAATTCAATAAAAGAAATAATCGAGAAAGAAAATGGGGTGAGAATCCGAGACGGTGAGACTGTATATTATGGCAAGTTCATCTAACCAACAGTCTGGGGAAAGGAAAAAAGAAAAGAAAAAAGAGAACGAGAGGGAACACATCAGAGACCAGAAATATCGAAGGAAATGGGGGGGAAAAAAGGAGGAAAATATCAGTACAGACAGCCTGTAAACAGACACGCAGAACGAGAGAGAGAGATGTCAGTGAAAAAGAGATAGAGTGACAAATAGGGGGAGAGAGAGAGAGAGAGCGAGGCATCACACCGCATTTGTATTTGAAATGTCGAGGATATCAGTGCTGAGGAGAAGCAGGAGGAGAGAAGAGAGAGATGGGGTGCACGGGGAAGTGGTGGGAGGATCATTAACATCGACATGGCCATCTCTGACACAGCACCATCACACCATAATTACTGCTGAGCTCAATACTACTCCTGCCTCTAAACCTCGGTGAGAGAAAAACGAGGGACGGAAAGAACGGCTGAGGCAGAAAGGCAGCGCAACCGTGCGATCCAGCGGGCATGCTTCTACTTCTTTTAGTTTAGTTCCAGCACCTAACTCCGCCCACACGCATCATACTGTCAGGGACAGCTAGCAAAGCCTACATGTGACTTGTACTGTGCGTCACTTTTCTGAAGCATGGCACCATAATATGCAGAAGAAAAAAAAGAGAGGCATTAATGCATCAAGTAAAGTGATTCTAATGAAGTTAAAATAAATATATATATATATATAAAAATGTATATGTATATGTGTGTGTCAGCATCACGCTTAAAGCCGGCCGCAGTTAATAATGTTTCCAGGCAGACATGCAAAATCTCCCTAATGAGCTAAAGGTAATCTACCGGCAGCAAAGACAATCTTCTAAAAGAATGGCAAACATCGCCACAGGCATGGTGAGAAGAAAGGATCGATGAGCAACTCTCAGGATCAATCCGCCGAATGATGATTTCGGATTGATCACGCCATGGCCAGAGACGATTCCTCACTTAAATCATGCTGTGCGCTGATTAAAAAGAATTAGCACGTTCCTGGGAGTGCAAGTGGTGTGAAGCACAAAATTCCACAGAAAGCACTTAATTGGCTTATCTAAAGATGGAATACTCATTAAACCCATGATTTGTGCTTTAATCTCTTTCATTAAAAAAAGAAGAAAAAAAAAAAACTCTTTGTATTACTGAATATGAAATAAATGACACGAAAAAATGAAATGGGATAAACAGGATCGAAACGTCTCGGAGCGTCAAGAAAAACGATTAGGGAGCAAAAGTATACATCATATTTGATTATATTTCATGAACTGTTGCTCATGCTGGGTCACGGGGGAAGCGCTTCCTCATCCATGAGCTCACAGACGCCTACGATTGGCCAGCGTCGCTGTGATTGACGGGGGAGAGAGACGACGCCATCCCTCCCACCCAGAGAGCAAGGCCGGTTTTGCAGTCTTGGCTTCAAGCCACAGATGGCTCTACCAGCGTGATCTGGAGTCCATACTGAAATTACACACATCGGTATGCGGACCTACATACATACACATACATACATACATGACACGCACTTCTGTTATATTTCACACAAACACAATACATCGCCGTCTAAATCGTGGTTTATGTCGTAAATATACTCCAACCTATTACATATTAAATGCATAAACATGACACAATTACTAATCCCGTTGCTGTAAAGTCCACAGAAAGGTGGAATAATAACGTTCCGATGTCATGACCTCACACGACGAAGGTTAACCGTCAATGCGCGATAATAGAAAATAATATACTGTAATATGACATTTTTCATAACGATTTCTTTTTCATGGCCTCTCCAGTCACCGGCTGCAATAGCAGACGACGTCTCTACTTCTTAATTGCGCAGAAATGAAATAAAATAAAGAATGGGTTGGATTGAATTTTATGTATAAGCTGTTGAATAATGAAGGTGGAAGCCATTTTGTTAAATTAAGAGAAACTTCCAGTGATTAATGTGATCGTTACATCTAGGACTATTCACGCAGCGAAAGCAGCAATGCACTAGAACTCTTATTAGGTGTTTACTTCGATGTTTACTTCCTTCTTTTCATTTATATACCGCCGTATCTCACTTTCACGACTGCAAAGAAGGTCTAAGCTCTATTTGAAATCCCTCGTCTTCGGCTAGACTATTAAGCTATTAAAATACCCCGTCTCGGTCATCCTCATCCAATAAATATCTGCCGATATCCGAGGCTAAAACAAAAGGAATAAACTTTTACGCGAGCTTTTGATCTCGAGTTCGAGGGACTCGCGTAAATATTGACGTAGCTTCTGAATCGCAGTCAGGGTTCGAAGTTTATCATCGCTGTTATTATCAAAAGTGCGAAAACGGACCTCGATCGGAATAAATATCGGGCGGCTTTATTGTTCTGTTTTCATCCGGAGTGCGTGTTGAGTAACACGAGGAGGCTCAAGATGCTCAACTCGAGACATTTTACACTGTCACAACATGACCTCAATAAAAAAAGATCATTTTTTCACTCGAATAACTGTAGTCGCTACCTGCTGCCGAATGATTACCTCGGACTTATCGAGAAACGTTGAGCAATGTCACCTCTGACTCCCAACGGCATCACCGTGTTATTCTGCTCTTCCACGCTCCTCCCGGAGACAAAGAGCCAGTGTCAGCCATGATTGACAGCCCAATTAATCTGCCACTTTTTAATCTGGAGCGGGAGTCATGGGGTTGTAATCAGACAGGCGCAGATATTCCCTAAAAAACACCCCGCACTCTCAAATCCTACTTGCCAAGCCTCAACATACATATCCACTTACGCCATGTTTTTTTTGACATCTGTCCAAAAATAACGAGTGTAAAATGCTCGCGCTGGCCGAGCGACAACACTGATGAGATGATTACATTAATAACATGATTACTCTATGAGGAACGTAGAGGTGAGTGTAATATACCATTTGGGGCAACAATTTAAAGAGGGGGAGTTTTGTGCTTTATTAAACCTGAGAGAGCCATTTACTGGTCACATTTTCATCAGCTATTCAGTGATTACTGTGAAAACTCACAGCGAATAAGGACGCGTCTGTCTGTTGTGGATAACAGGAGTATAGAACAGGAGCTTACAAGAGTGACCAGACTGGTTCAAGACGACAGAAAGTCATCTCCGGTAATGCGAACCACCACTCTTTACGACCGTGGTGAGCAGAAAAGCATCTCAGAACGCACAACACGTTCGAATCTCGAGACCACGACAGCACCCGGTCGTTTTCCAATCCAAAGAATATATAAACATATACGCGCGAGATTGAGACTGGACCTTATACCTCAGCGTAAGTGCACATGTACTGTACGAGACTAGATATCCTTCCGGCGTTTTCCGTTATTTTAGCAGCATCAAGAGAGGCAGCAAATTGTAGGGGGAGGGGGATAAAATAAAAATTTTTTTAAAACCCTCTGAAAGGCAACGTGAGGAGAAAGAGCTCACTCTAATCTCCGGCACTCTACCATCACAAATCTTCACCTGATGCAGATTCAAAAGTGGGTAGGGGGGAAAAAAAGTGGAGGGGTGGGGTGGGGGAGGGAATGTAATTGAACTGCCACAAATAATTAGCGTCACCTTGCTCCTACATCACCTACACCGACGTACTCTTTTTCTTTCAAACCAAATGCATCATTTCAGCACCAGGCATATTTCACACCGTTGGTGCTTATGAGTCTGAGATAAGGGGGGGTTTTTTTTGGGTGCAAAATATGAATAATAGACAGTATGACAGCTTTAGGGGCATAAAGGGGTAAATAAATAAAGAAATACATAAAGAAAAGAAAAATATAAAAACCCTGTTTAACAAAGACCTTTGAGAAATAAGACGATTAAAGCGTATTAAACCCGAGGCTCGGATGATGATGGATATCAGAGGGATATAAACTTCAACAGAAATTCTATTACATTCAAGACAATGGTGAGCTCTCTTGTTAAAAAGTTCAGCACCTTTACAGCAAAGAGAAATGGTGAATCATCTATACACACCTCTGTGTCTATGTTTGTATGTGTGTGGAAAAGGAGACGACCAGGTTGCCATATATAAACTCCTGCAGACACACACACACACACACACCACGTGGGCTGTATAACACGAACAGCGTAGGTCACGCAAGAGAATTTTTATGCATCTTGTATTTAAAGGCCACACATTGCTGCAACAGCAGATGGCCGCTTTTTACTCCGTCTCTGCCTCGGCAGGGAACACGCCGAACGTCGCTGCGGCCGCTAATCGACATGCTTTAATGCTCAGGCTCTCGCCATGTTTATGATTCGAATTCGATTACACAAGCGAGTGGCTTTTGATTGACAGGACAGCCCTTTCAGTATAAACTTGGGTTTAAAAGAACGGTCAATCCAAGATATATATATATATATATATATATATATATATATATATATATATATATATATATATATATATATATATATATCCCAACCTCTCGCTCGTCCGTTTTGGCTCAATTTTCAACCGTTGCTCTCAGAGACGGGATTTCAATTAGAAACAGGATCGCAATTATTTCTGAATATTACACCAAGGCATGGCTTTCCAGACCACACGCTCTAATCCAAGTCAGCTCTAATGCTCCGGATTGAAAGCAATTACATTAAAGACGTCAGATCGTTTAACCATTCGCAACATTTAATTATGTACAGGAAGCAGGGTTGCCAGGTCTTCAAAACTAATGGGTCCAAATCTAAACCTTTAAAAGGGGAGGGGTTGGGGCACGGAGAGGTTAATAATCCTTTGACGTGCAGAAAAAAAAAACGTATGAATATGTTTATTTGATCTATAACGGTCAAATATGTAGAACTATAAATCGTTTGCAGCTCACCTGTTAAGGTAGTATTATGTAAAATGTTTTTTTTTTTTTTTTTTTTGGGAGGGGGGGGGGGGTGTAAGTGCTTCCATGTCCACTATAAATTTTGTGGCTAATTACAAACATTTTCTTATACGCATGTGCTTTCTGGATACTTTCATTCACGTGAGTTACCTAAGTCGGGCAAACAAAAAAAAAAAGAAAAAGAAAAATGTGAAAAACGACTCAAGGGAGCGTACGATATAATTCTGAATATTGCTTTAGAATGGATTATAGTTTTGATTATTTGATTTTCCTTGGGGAAATAACCTTTTTAAATGGGTTCATCCAGGCCCGGGAAATATCCGTGGTGGTCCGGCTCCAGCTTGCCTATTTGGCTTGCAAAAAGCACTATACACACTAAACACATTAGTCTAATGCGTGCAAAAACCCAACCCTTAACCTGTGAATGAAAAATTCAAGCTACAGCAGCAGCCCAGATGGTGTTGGAAAACCCCAGACCTGGCAACACTGACAGGAAGTATACGTAGCAAGAGTTCTGCACACGGCAGTGTCTGAAACGCTACAGCTTTTATCATTTATCAAATCCAAATAAACCTTCGTCAAATTATATTTTTCAAACACGACGATTAAAAAAGAAAAAAAAGAAAGTCTACACAATCCTGTTAAAACTGCAGGCTTTCGTGACGCAAAAAATTAAACCAAGCTCTATAATATCATAACTTTTTTCCAAATTCAAATGAAAAACTCTCTCATGAAAGGTTTTCTCATGGGGGGGGGGTTTAACCCCAGCCCGATTAAATCACCCTTAACCATGTGGTAAAATGTGATACAGTGTGATGCGAACAAGGTAAAACTATTTGGTCACAATTCTAAAAGATATAATTGGTGCAAAAACCCAAATGCTGCTTTGAAGCAAGGTGGTGGCAGCATCATGGTAAATGGTCTGCACTTATGCAGCGCTTTTTTAACCTTAGCAGTTCTACAAAGCGCTTTACACTGGTTCTCGTTCACACACTCGCACACCCATGGTAGCAGAGCTGCCATGCAAGACGCTAGCTCGCCATCGGGGGCAGCTCGGGGTTCAGTGCCTTGCCCAAGGACACTTCGGCACATGGAGTCACGTGGAGTTTAATCGAACCGCCAACCCTACGATTAGTCCCACCTGAGCCACATCCGCCAATCATGCTACAGGGCTGCTTCTCTTCAGCTAGGACTGAGCCTGTAGTCGAGATAGAGGGATTCGTGGATAGCACCAAGTACCAATCTATTTTGACAGAAAACCTGCAGGCCTCTGTCAGACAGCTGAAGAAAAATTTCAGCATCCAGCACAACAATGACCCAAAGCGCAAATCCGAGTCGACAAAGGAACGGCTTCAGAGGAAGAAGATCGATGTTTCGGAACGGCCTAGTCAGAGCCTACATCGAAATCCGATCGAAAACCTGCGGATTGACTTGAAGACGGCGGTGCACAGGAGATCCCCTTGCAATCTGACCGATCTGGAGTGGAATAAAAGTGCTGCATTACACGCATAAGGTGCTTCAACAAAGTATTCATTAAGGGCTGTGCAACCAGGTCATTCGAACTTCCCCCAACCCCCAATTTGTTTTTCCACCCGTATTTTGTTGCTCGATATACCGCATTAAAGGTGGGAAAAGATCTTACGTGAACGATCAAGTTACATAACAAAAACCTGCCGTTTTAACAGCCCTGTGCACACTTTTTATATCCACTCGAAGTAAGGCTCATTTTCCCACTTCATTCCAGTAAAATACTAGACTTGCAGTATATATACAGATAGAGATATCTGTACTGTTACACTTGCCACAAATTCACAGCTCAAGAGAAGATATGAGTTCATTGCTTTTAAACAAAACCTGCATTTCATGGCATATTCAGGACAGAATGAATCAAAAAATGCAAATCAACAAGAGTGGAACGCACACGCACACACACACACAGCCTACGCCACTTTCATCTTTAATAATACAGTGAAGTAAATGCATTTGAAAACGTTTCTTCAGTCACAAATCGCTCATTATCCCTCCTGTCTCTCGCCTGCCACAAAATGTCACTCGATCTATCAAGTGTACACGTTGATGCCTAAACAATTGCTCTTCTCTACGCATTCGTCATCATCATCAGTGATATCATTTAGTCCTATAAGCGTGTCGAATAGATTCCCCCGGTGTAGCTGCGGGAAATGCAATAAATAACACTCAAAATATTAAAAAGCCTCTGCAAATTAAAAATGCTAATAGCACGGGCTTTGAAGTGACCTTATTTGCATTACAAACATTGTTTTTTTTTTTATCCCCCCAAAGAACAACTTCAGCATTGTGCTTTAGACGCGTGGACTGTGGACTGTGTCGAATGTGTTTACAAAGAAATTGTCATCAAACGACACAGCGGTGGCTCTGGTCCATGCCTCATCTCCTCACACCATTCAGCACTGACACAATGAGGAAAAAGTGCTGAAAAGATTTTTTTTTTCTTTTTCTACTTCTTCGCTCGGCTCCCCTAAGAAGACGTGGCTCCAGCTTTACAAAACAGAGCTACTTTATCCATTGCGTGGACCATCAATATTCAACAGGTGCATTTCTGTTTTCTGGCCACAGTCCTGCCACAGCTTGGCAAATTCCTAAATCTTTAGTTATGAAGGGATGCTAGAAAAAAAAAAAAACAACAAACATACAAAAAAAAAAAAAAAACCCCAGGGGTGAATAAATCTGTCACAAATATCTTCTCTCCACAGTCCCATTCCACTCACTGCTTCTGTTCTGCTGCCATTTCTTTCCTTCACATAGATCACATTTTCCCAATGTCCTTTGTTTGGAGGGTTTCTAAAATAAAAATAAAAAATTATATCAAAAACGCACAAAGCAAAGTAAAAAAAAAAATAAAAAAAAAAGGAAAAATCAAAAACACAAAGCGGACCAAAATGAGAAAGATACACACATACACACACACACACACACACACACACACACACACACACACACACACACGCACACACACACGCATAAAAGAAGAGGCGAATCAAAATTAAACAAGAACAAATAAATAAATAAATAAATAAATAAATAAAGTAAATCAAAACACGAAGCAAAACAATATTTAAAAAAAGCACAAAAAACCCAAAAAGAAAAAGCAAAAAAAGAAGAAAATCAAAAAACACAACGCAAAATAAAATAAAACAGAAAAAAAAAACAAAGCAAAAAAAAAGAAAGAAAAGGAAACAAAGCAAAAAAGAAGAAAGGCAAAACAGAAAACAAAGCAAACCTCCGACCAAAAAAAACAAAACAAAAAGAAAAGCAAAACAAAAAAAAGCAAAAAACAAAACAAAAAGAAGCCAAAGCATAAAATTAAAAGAAAAAAAAATCAAAGAAAAAAAAACAAAGACAAAGCAAAAAAAAAAAAAAAAGGAAAGAAAACAAAGCAAAAAATAACAATCAAAAAACAAATTAAACAAAATAACGGAAAAAAAAATTAAGCAAAATAAAAGAAAATGACCAAATAAAAGACACAAAATAAAAATAAAAACTATTTAAACCATCTAGCATCTACTAGTTTTATCAAGTTGTGGCAGCAACAAAAGAGAAAAATATCTGGGAGAACAGAGACACAACTGCACTCCCATGTCATATAAAGCAGAGAGTGAAGAGAGCTGTTAGGAGAGCTCCCCTTTCCTCTCCAATCTCAGATGAAGACATAACAGTTTGAAGGCAGCACACTGAAGGGCAGCGATGTGTCGGCCCTGACCACCTGTCCCAGACAAGTGAGCCGCGCGCCCCCGTCCACCCACCAGCTTTTCTCCTGTCTTCTCACTGCAATAGCGTCCATCGGCTACAGCACATCTAACACACAGACAGCAATAATATCCCACAAACAACAGCGAAAGTGTGCAGCGCGGTGCGAGTCCGCGCAGCACCAAGATTACGACAATCCCATGGGATTCGATCTGGAAACGCGAGACCTAGGACATTATTTCTCCTCGAACATTCGGAGCAATCGTGATAAACACTCCAGCTTCACGTTCCCATAAACATCCTCAACTCTAAATCCTCCTCAATTTCAACATGCGATTGAGTGGAGAGGAACCGGATTGGTTTAAACAATGTCGTCATGCAATTATTATAGAATAAATCCTTCGTTCAGAAGATCAGAGCATAATTATCCCTCGCCAAGACTGTTCTCCAGAGGTACAAAAAAAAAAAACCCAAAAAGAACCAAACTGTACTTCATTGTTGTTACCGTGGTACCATCAAGGGTACCGCTTTGGTCCCTTCAGTATGTCATTTCAGTGCAAAGATGTTATACACCGCTTTCTTTACATCAGGCCTGGAGATCAGGAGCAACACGACGAACCCTATTCTCAGGATATTTCACTCTGATGTTCACCCGCATTTCAGCTTGAACTTCCTCGAATTCTATTACATGTAGAACGACTAAAATTGACGGGCAGGATTGTAGCACTATTACCATACGGATATCCGAGGGAAACGTTTGAGTAGAACACTAGAGAAACCTTTTCCCACTGAGACTGTTCACTGAAATCACTGACGCAAAAGAGCAAAATAGGCATTACTAACCTGCAATAATGATCATCTCTGAATAGGGCTTTTACCCTCATTTACAACCAATTTAAGGCTAATCAAGAATTTCGAAACGTAGTCCTCCTGCACTTACTGCCTTGTGGAAATGTACGCCGCTATTTTACGTTTTTATTTACACCGTGCAAGAACGGCGCGATACAACACGCGCGAGAGCCGACAATTTCCAAACGTCCTTTGTTCTGAGAGTTTCCGAAAAACCCCTTACAAACCCCTCCCCCTCCCCCTATGGCGATCCACTCATTCAGCGGGACCGGTGGGATTTAATAGAGGAAGGCGAGACGGTCCGGTCGTGGCTCAGTACTGCTGAGGAAAACACGCAATCTATCTACGACCACGAGTCTGGCTCTATACTTGTTCTTCAGGTACACCAGCGCTGCAAAAAAATAAATAAATAAATAAATAAATAATTTTTAAAAAAGGCCCAGCCTCACAGAGATAGGTCAAGTTTATTTTTCAACGCCATGTCATTCAGTTCTCGGTATTCGACCCCCGGTTTAAGAACCGCTGAACCAGACCATATCCCTGAACCTTTTACAATATATAGAGTGCTCCGTGATTGACCGGCTCCACTCCTTGAATATTTCATCCTGTCTTATTTTAAATACATACTAAATAGCCCGTCGCACTCCAGCTGTCTCCTAATATTGCTTGAACAGTAATTACAATTCACAGCTATAGTCTGTGCAAGTAAACAAGCCAGTCGAAGTGGGATTATGCAATTCGGACTGAGCTATTTTGTGCAGCTGCCGGTATATGGGCAATTTGAATGCAAAAACGTTCAGCTAATCGCTTGCAGAGGCCAACAGGTTTTCATGCTACTAAAAATTCGCCTCTGGAGAGACAGCTGAGCATTCACCAGTTGGCCGATTCCAACACATCTTGGATTGTGCGCTTTAAATACGGTCCATCGCCGTGTCTTCCCCTGACCCGTGAAGATTAATAGATGCCGTTATGCTGTAAAGGGATAATAGTGCTATAAAAGACACACATGCACAAATAAAAGCGGCGTTAAAAACACCCCTGTAGCGCTACTCTCCAAAGCAGCGAGAAAAGATTTTGTCGTACGTGCGGTTATACACCTTTGAGATCTTCGAAATTGTGTTAATGATAATGAAGAGAACTCGGTCTTAAGATAACTTGTTCGCATGCCGTCTAACACGGCAAACGAGCGGCCTGATGAAGGAGTGCACTACTGAGGCTCATTTTAACATAACACCACCACCCTGCGCTCACGATTAAAGCGTTCCATGACTTCTTATTAAAGTGGGCTAATTCGAATCATATCAAGGGCAGGACTTATAAACCACTGCTGAGATGACGTCCAATCATCAGCTTTGGAAAGTTCGGACGGACTGGAGTTCCACTGCGTGGCATGTTCTGAGACGGCATTTCTATCGTGACTGAATGAACAGTTACTGTTTAATGCTTATCCAAGAACAGGTAGATTATAGCTAGAAATAATTACGTATAGCAAAAGATTCTACCCCTCCCTAATTTGCTCACCTGACAATTCCCGCCCACCAGCCAGCTCTACCCGGTCTTTTGACGGCCTCCGTCCGGAGAACTTTTGAACGGCTGCTCATGCTGCATCACGGGGCAGGAAAGCGCTATCGGCCCTCTTCCACATACTCGAGCTCACAGATGGCCATGATTGGCTGGTATCGCTCTGGTTGACGAGAAGAGAGAGTATGCCCGCACTCCCACCTAGAGAGCGATGCCAAATTTGCTCTCTTGGCTCCTGGCCACAAACGGCTGTGGCATCGTTGGGAATGGTTATGTTTTGTAGCGGTGCTTCGTGTTACCATCTTTTCGACACGAGCGCAACACACACAGACGTCACTGTCCATCCGTCTTCACTACTCCACTCAACATTCCGTTTTTGTGCCCGGCCTCGAAAACATCTCAGAAAGCCCGTAAAAACTCTGTTCTTTCCGAGTTAATGTTTCTCGGCCTGTAGCTAGTTTCAGGTTTCAGTCTTCAGCCTGAGACTGAAATACTTTGCCAGGTCCACATCTGGATCGCGGTCCGCCATTTGATGACCCCCAAGTGTAGATGTTTAAACTCCTTGGACATTATAAACCAAAATGAATGTCATTTTCATGCTCCAAATAACAAATCATACAAAAGTATGTTCGCCACTTGGATCAAGGATGTTATGGGATTGTTGAGAAACATCTCAACAGGACTCTCAGCAAAAATATTGCGACATCATTAGTTCACAACAACTCCAAAGTCAACTTTTTATTATTATTTTTTTTAATGAACGCCTCGGTCGTGGATACGTTCCATGAAAACCCCACACCCGTGCAATATGTGATTAAGTTTACAACCCCCGACCCCCTCCCCCAAGCATGGGGGAACATGCTCACGTCATAGTCTACACATATTCCAAACACATTTTATACAATTCGCCATAAACCATTCCTTTAACAAGCTTAAAAACTCCAGCGTTTCACTTTTTTAGACGCCTGCTGCGGCCATTAGATTATCGTTGGACTGAAACACTCCGGGACAGCTAAATGACATGGCAGTGTGTAAGAGCTGTAAAGTGCAAACTGTTCTACACATTCATCCTGATTAAAATGTAGATTAATACCAGAGTGCTTTCACAAGCGCCATTCATTTTAACTGCACGTGTCCATATTAAAAACATTAAAAGATGATGATGATTAGATCAATGGAGGGCTTTACAGTACGCGCTACCACTCGTGGACGCATTACAACCATCGCCCGTTAGATCTGTACCGTCCGAGCTGGCCTCCGCCGGACTGATCACTCTTGCTTTATGTTGTGGACATTCCACAGATGATTCGAACGAGCCATCGTTACTGCCATCGATACGAACGGGACAATGGGATTCCAGTCAAAGTAAATGATTTGAATAAATGACTTCCCCAGACCCAGTGACTGAATGGTATTTCAAAATGTCGTGCCCTTGACATCATATAAATAGGCTCTAAACTTAGCTTGCTTTAATAAGAAGTCATCAAACCCTTTCATCATGAGCGCTCTTTTTTTTTTTTGTGCTCCTCTTGTTGACATGCTAAATGAGTGCCGGTAGTGCGCTCATTCATCAGGCCACTTGTTTGCCATGTTTGGAGGCGTCACGGAGCTCATTTCTCCAAACGAGCCAAGGTGCAAAGCTGAGAGAAAGTGAGTGAGACAGGCAGCGGAGAGACGTGCTTCTTCCTGCTGTGCGGTACTGAGATTTACGACCCTGTTTTACGACCCTCGTGCGCCACCCCCCTTCCAGCCAATAAGCCCTTCGTCATCAAAGCTGAGCATGCTTTTTTTTTTTTTTTGGTTTCTGGACAACGACGACATGAGTGTGGCTACATGACTTAATGTACCTGAATCTTTCACAGCAGGCTATTGAGGACATCGCGTCAAACAAGCGAGGTCAAACAAGAAGAAGGGTAAGTGGTGCTTTGCTCAACAAATGACAACACAACACTAAGCTGTTCGGATTTGAAACAACGGCAACAAAATTTAAGCGACGAAACGATCACCAAAACTAATACTTGGTGGGGAAAAAACGTACGCGTCATTTAGCAACGTTTAACTAAGGTTGCGTGATGTTTTTTCATGGGTCAAACCAAACTAATGCTCGCCATGTTCACAAAACGTCAAGTTCATAGGGTCACATCTCTGGAAATGACGAAATGAAGACTTCCAATAGTGCAGCTCAGCCACTGCAGTGCATCAGTTCTCGTAGACAAACACCATTTCTTTCATCGTGATTGAACAGCTAGTCTTGTTTGGCTTATTTATTATTATGGCTTTCTTTTGGATTCGTTTCTATGAAACAACTTTACCAAATAAGCAGGCTATTTCAACTTGACGGTATAATAATAAATCCGGATATACAAGTGCGGTAACGACAATTATGCGAGTCGAAGCCTATCGAATGGGATTCACATTAGTGAGGTGCCTTATACGAAAATGACTACGTTCACATGGAGAGCGATAATCTAATTAGTGACCTTATTCTGAATAAGACAATATTCTGATTAAGGTGTTTACATGAGTCGCTTTTAGAATATTCCTTTCATGTTCCCGTTTTACACGTCATAGAACATAGATCGATTAACGGGACACGTCATTACGTCACCGCGCCACGCCGTCCGACGTCCCTCCGGAATTTCACGTATCGGCATAACGCACGTCGATAACGCGACTAAAACAGCGATACCACACACGTCTTAATTCTATTTGTGTTCCCTTCGAGTATGACTTTAATCGGATTAAGGTCATCGATAATCGCCGTTTACATGCTAGTTTCTTAATCCGAGTATCGTCTTAATATCGGATTATCGCTGTAAATGTAAACGTACCGACCGTCTCCGACTCGAGAGCTCTCATAGGACGCGGACGTTCTTTCGAGCAGTTTAAGATTAATAAATGAGACACGACACGAATAAAAATAAAAACAAACCTATCAAAAGATGTTAAAATCCCCCGGTTATTGTAGTACAGTATAGATCTGATTGTACTACGGGAGGAATTGATGATGAAAAGAAACGCGTCACAGGGGGTGAGAGAACGAGCCTGGAGGTGGCAGTGTGTGTTAGAAGAACAGGCACGGAGAGAAGCTCGTGTGTGGGCCAGGTGTATTCATGATCATTCTGTACAGCTCATTTCCCACTTAGTCACCCCTCACAGCACACGGACCCAACAGAAGGTGTGTGTTAGCAAAGGAGACGCGGGCCAACGCGTTCTTAGCGCCGTCACAATGGTGTGCGTCCTCCGCTCCACAGCAGCTCATTAGAAAAAAATAATAATAAAAGACAAGATAATAATGAGTCTTTATTGGTCACATACACATCACAGCACAGTGAAGTTCTTTTCTTCGCATACTCCAGCATGTCAGGAAGTTCGGGTCAGAGCGCAGGGTCGGCCATGATACAGCGCCCCCTGGAGCACAGAGGGTTAAGGGCCTTGCTCAAGGGCCCAACAGTGGCTGGGGCTTGAACCCCCGACCTTCTGATCAGTAACCCACAGCCTTAACTGCTCCGCCACCAACCCCCATATGAGTAATAACTTTCACGCCCACCACAGACTACGCTCTGGCCGACAACTAGAAAACCGCTCCGCAATAACGTGCATAATCTGTGAATAAAAATGTGCATTTTTAAATTATATTCATCAAATTCATGTCCACCACAGAGACGAGGAATCAGCTAGTATAAACGCCCCGAGTCTTACTTATCGAGCCGAATAAGAACGGATTCGTTCCCGAATCCGTTCCGCGTTTACGCCGGTGTGATGCGACGTGAAAATCCAGTTCGCTCGCCGACGTGAACCTCGACTGACCGGATTCGAGCGTGCCACTCGAGGGCCAAGTTAAAACGATTATATAAATAAAACGCCGATAATGAAAATACAGAGGCTATCCATTTCAGGTTTGTTCGCTTATAATTCCGCTCACGTCTCGCAGACGTATAATAAAAAACACGCAGAATCCCAGTTGGTTTAACAGAGAAAAAACACACGCTCGTGCACGCGCTCGTGCACCTCTCCCGTCTTGCATACCCGTGGTCGCAAGTGCAAATTTGTTCACTTGCAGCAAAGCTTTAAAAAACCAGCAGTGGTAGTCGCGGCGCAGAAAGGACAGAAAAATTGTCTTATTGATTCCCTCTGCTGAAATGAAGGCCCTAAGTGCTCGAAGAGGCGGAAACGCATCTCTGCAGCCTTCAGTCAAAGACGTGTCTAATGAAGTGCGTGTCGTTCCGAATTACTTTGAAGAGCTGTGAGAAAGAACAGAGGACTAGAGAGAGTCCTTCCAGCCAGAAATCCCCCCCACCCCACTCTTTTTTTTTTTTTCTTTTTTTTTTTTCTTTTCCCTTTTTACAGTGTTCAGCATGAAAGTGAATCAGGGACCAAACTGTGCAGAGCAGCGGTTATATTACTGAATTACAGTCCTCTCACAGGAGAAGGTCTAAACTGAAGCACAGCAGTCGGTTTAAAGAAGAAGAAGGGAAAAAAAGAAAAAAAATTTGCTTACGTTTCAGATGAAAAGGAGCCCAAAAACCTAAAAACTCATTAGCACTATGAAAAAAAAAAACGGATGCAGTCAAATGAAGACGAATGCTTGTTCAATATACGGTTAGCTACTCTGCGATATTTCAAAATAGCTTCAGGTTTTTGTTTTTTTTTTAAACCCCCCACCACTTTTTTTTCCACCCTGTTTCACTCCGTGACCTTTGTTGAAGAACATTGTGTTATAGTACTTTTCTGCCTGAGAGCAGTTGAAAGCTGTACTTTCTCAGGCTAAGGAGTTTGAGTTATGCAGCAGGTAAAACCGAAATCCTGTCAGGTTTCCAGACGAAGATTTATTTACTTTTTTTCCCGGTTAAAGAGTACATACACCCAGCACTGTTGTGTTCTCAAATCTGAAGGTCTTCTATAACCGCGTGGCCGGGACAGTAGCGGTTCCGGCTGTAATTTAAATGACGGCATTAAAGCGCTCGGTGATACGGTGAAGCTTTCTGTACGGTGGACGTTTAAGCATTTAAGGAAGGAGTCTCCGGTTACAGTGCTACGCAATCTTCAGGACTTTTGCGCCTTGTGGTTTTGATTCGTTTCATTTTTGTCTTATTACCCTTCAGGAAAAGAATGTTTCGAAACTAAAGGAAAAACGTACTATACACGATCCTGAACGATGAAAGGTGCCTGAGAAAAGGTCTCGCATAGTTCCTTATTACTAAACATGGATTAGGCAGAGGTCTTCATGATCAGAATGTTTGTGTACAAGTTGGAGTCAAGCTCATTCATTTCTCAGGCCATAAAAGATTTGTGGCAAATGCCTCTCTTGCATGACATTGACTACGTTTACACGGACAGCGGTAATCTAATGATTGACCTTATTCTGAATAAGACAATATTCTGATTAAGGTGTTTACACGAGTCGCTTTTAGAATACTCCTTCCGTGTTCCCGTTTTACACGTCATAGAACACGGAGCGATTAACGGCACACGTCATCACGTCCCCGCGCCACGCCGTCCGCTCCAGAATTTCACGTATCGACATACTGTTCGTTTTCGTTAAGGTACCGTAAACAATTTTTGGAGATTTTATTTTTAATTTCACGGAAGTGCAGTTAATTATTCGTCGTGCCGTACGCGCCGATAGACGACTGCTTGAAGGCGCGGGCTGCGTCCCAAACCGCGTACTTACCGTCTATATAGTAGCTCAGATACAAGTATTTCGCCTGCTATATACCGTAGCAGGTAAGTACGCGGTTTCGGACGCGGCCGTGCTCTCTCGTTCGCCGTCAAACGGTCGAGCTGTGGTGTGTGTTTACGTGTCCTGTCGCACAATGTAGTTTAAACTCTCACACGACGTTAATAGTGTGATTAAGGTGTGTACGTGTCTGTAACGCACGTCGACTAACACGGGAATACGCCACACGTCTTAATTCCATCTGTGTTTACTTCGAGTGTGACTTTAATCGGATTAAGGTCGTCAATAACCGCTGTTTACATGCTAGTTTCTTAATCAGAGTGTCGTCTTAATCGGGTTAATATCGGAATATCGTCGTCCATGGAAACGTACTGATTGACTACCACAACACAGTGCCTTTGTTTACTAACTTTCGGATAAGGCATGAAGTCGATTATCAGTGCCTTAAAGAAAACACTTCTTGTTGAGACAGTTGTGCTGAGCTCTTCAGGCGTAATTCTGCGTGGAATACCTCGCATGTTATGTATGAACCTATTGTACACGCCTAAATGCACAATTTAAGCAAGTCCACATCTCTTTAAACATGGATGGAACAAAAGTGGGACGTCAGAGCAAACAAGGGTAGAGAAATGGGAAGCGCGGCCGATTGACATATTCCGCTCCACGTACTACATTTTCAGCAATTAGCAGCAGATGTGTAATTCTGTCCGCGCCAAAAAGCAAGTGTATATTAGGAGTACGCACGTTGCCAGATCCATAGTTTTCAGGCAAACTTTTAAACTCCGAGCGAGTTGGTTTTTATTTGTTCTAACAGATAGGGTTTATTTATTATTCATAAATGTGTAAGAATGACACGGAAACATTTTTCGAACCCGAGCCGAAGCACTATTCAGAGAAACTATGACTTTTAATCATGTTTATCCATTAAGCCGCTTTTGGCATGAAATCCAGCACATTGACATTCAAAACATTTCGCCAGTACGAATTATTCTTCATTCGCCTAGTCCTGAGATTTCTGACAGCTCTGTGGTTATTTTATTTTAGAGTTATTACTTTTTTCTTTTCTTTTCCTTCTACGTTTTAGACCATTTTCCTCACTGGCTTATAAAACGCAATTTGCACCTCATTCATGTGCACGACGTTCCATGAGTCGAGTACCAGTTCAAGATGCATCAGGTGAAAAATCAGAGTAAACCGCGGTGTTAATATGGATAGACTACTTATTAAGGAGTCTGTCTTAAAAGTACCACCATTGAGATATTTCCAAATATCAAAACCCATGACATTCTGTGCCACACGATGAATTTCATATCATCATAGCTCTCCTGTCCCTCTTTTGACACTTTGCCAGATGGAAAATTTACTCAATACTTTATTACAAAACATTAATACAGACTCGGACTTGGTAGAGTGACAGAAAAGTTTAGCTCCACGCCTCTGATCTCGTCTCCCATTTTAACTTTGTGGATCAGTGGAAGCGAGATTAGCTCCAAAGTCTATTTCAGCTCACACATGGGCAGGAGCTGAAAAAGGCTCAGTGGGAGCACTGGGAAGCCTTCAAACATGACACTCGCTCTTGCCAGCCAGCCCCATCCAAATGGTCACCAACACACCATCCGCCAAGGCTCCGCTAAGCAGGCAAGGAAACAAATTCAATTGGGAATTTGTTGGACAGAAGCTTTCTTTTGTGAGAAAGTTCTTCTGCTTAAATATACTAAGGCTTTGAACAGAAGCCTGGACAGTTCCTTTATTAAATAGCATAAAGAATATCAGTGTTGGAGAAGATGGCGCATAATATCTGGCAGAGCTTTCTGTAACTAAAATCATTCTCGGAAGGAAAATAACGAGCTATTCGTAAACTCAAAATAATCGGGAAACTCTAGCGTTTGTTTCTGGAGAACGTAAAATTCCAGTTCCCTAGTCGTGACGGCGCAATCGACGATCAATGTTTTTAGAATGAACTTTGAACCCCCCCCCAAGAAGACGACCGTGCCTGCCTCCCAATCAGAGCTCATAGCGTGCATAATTAATGGAGTCACGGAGGCGAGCATAACTTTAACAGAAAAAAACATTGAACCTTTGCGAGGTCTTTGCCTGTAAGCTAATTTAAGCAATCGCTCAGCAGTGGATGATGTATTTCCTGGTAGCTTGCTGCCTCAAAAGTCACAGGAGCAGCTACAAGGGGGGGATGAGAGAATTAAAGAGGGAGGAAATCTATCATTAGTCACCCAGTGGAAGGCTGGCTGAACTGTGAGTGACCTAAGCATGGTGACCACAGGGAGGCGGAGGACAATATGTTTGCTGGCTCTTTTTTTTTTTTTTTAAGTTCCTTCCCCTTGTCCACTACGTCACTTTTCTGCTCAGTCATGCCAGGGATAAAGAGACAGACATTCCATCCATCACTGTAGGCTGAACGGTGAGGTGGAGTGAGGGATTTGAGGGAGGAGACCGAATGAAACAGTCAGCAGGTTTTACTCAATCTATCACCTTGTGCCACCAAGAGGAAGCTTTTTTTTCCCCCTTCCACTGGCAGAATGGAAGTAGTGGCCCGAATAACGCCAGAAGAGAGACAATGGCTCTGTGCGTGAGGGAGATAAAAGTCACGCCTGCAGAAATGCTCGAGCCAACATGGCATGCCTTGAAAGGTTTGGAAATTAAACAGATTCGGGTCTTTTTAAAAAAAAAAAAAAAAAGAAAGAAAGAAATAGCAATAGATCTGGTCAAGACCACAGAGCGACTGTTAACTTTGAGAGAAAGGAAATAGAGCGAGATAACGCAACAGGAACATGACTCCCTGCTGATTGGCTGAATTACAATAGCATTGTAGAGAGGGAGGACTTGTTGGTTTGGCTTCAGTGTGAACGCCGATGTGTCTCGCGGTTATCAGAGAGTGTTACACAAGTCTCTCTTTCTTTCTACCGTCCTTTCTTTTTTATGACCAAGCCTAATTTCACTTGATTGATAAACATCACGGGCGGCATGGATGAACAGCATCAACCCTGCTCAACCCTGACCGTCCGTACAGGGCTTTGCGTGTTCTCGTCGGGGTTTCCTTCGGGTTCTCCGATTTTAGAAATCTTAAGAGCTCTTCGGTAGAACCCCATCAGAAAGGGTTCCACATGGAACCGTTTCGGGAAAGCGACGGGCCTTTGACGATCCGATGAACCCTCTTTCGATACATTTATTTGGATTCATGTTGGGTTATTCACTGAACGTTCAGCTTTATCCTCGTCAGGGACGTGTCGAGAGGTCTAGATCTTGGGAATACTGGGAGCAAGGTGGGAATACACCATTCGATGGGACTCCAATCCATCGCGGGTCACTCTGCACGAGCATATTCAAACACACGGGCAATTTGACCCCAAAAAACAAACACGGCAGTGTGTGGAATTGCCCCGTGTCCAAATAAAAGCGTCGAAAAAGGGTTCCTTAGCTTTCTAAAATGGTTCCATGTGGAATCCGTTCCGACAGGGTTCTACCGAAGAGCTCTTAAGATTTCTAAAATCTTTTATTATAGTTTAAATCACTATTATTGCCACAGACCAAGCAAACTCCTCAATAATATCAGTTAAAAAGCAAAGGCTAAATCTTTGTGGAACTTATTAGCTCTCAGATCCTAATGCGACTCTACGTGAGTGCGTTATTAAAGGCAGGAGCGCTCGGGACCCGTTAAAAAGACTCGTACACTGTGCTAGAGTTAACTGTAGATCATAAATGAGGTGTGCTACATGTGCTTAACTGCAGCGATGAAAGCTTTTAACCTGTCCGGATCCGTACTAGTTTGCGCCGATAATAACGAAGGAATTCCTAACATCTCTCACTTCGCACGACACGGAACGTTTCATTTCTCACGTCACTTATGACCCATTTCTTTGCAAATTCTCGAGTGTTTAAAATGAGGGTGTTTAAAGAAAAAGGGGGTTCAATAACTGACATCGCTTTACATCACACCTGCCATATTATTAATAAACCTATTCAAAAAGGAATAGCGTGCGGCGGAATCGCTCTCTCGCCCCCGCAATCGTCACACCGGAGATGCCAACACGCGCCAGCTAGTCAGCAGTCAATATACGATGATAAAAGGAACGTACACGCCGATGATCATGAGACTGGATAAACGATCTGTGGATGACTGGCCACAGATAACCCGTGAGAGGAAACACGTCTGCCATGTGCGCAGGAAAGAAACGGGGATGCTTCCTAACCTTTATTTTATAAGGCATGTTAAAAATGTTCTCATTTACGCGTGTGCCCTTGGGAGGACGAGGAGAGAGAGAGGAAGGGGAGACAGAGTTGCCATGTTGCAACACCCCTGCAGTGGCTTGAGGTTAATTGCTTCGCCCAAGGCCACATGCTAGTGGTCAGAGGAAGGACACGTCGACAGAGTACCGTGTCACCGGGGGATTTGGAAGATGAAAGATTTCTTAACCGCTGGTAAGAAGAAAAAAAGAAAAAAAAGAAAAAAAGCTGTTTCCCCATTAGTATTGTTCAAGTACCAACGCACTAACAAAGTCATTTGTGGGCACTCGGGTTCCTCCTTTTGAGCTCGGGATCAACACGATCAACGCGAGAACAATTTCCATGTCGCACAGATTCATCGTTGCACAGTGAGTGGGTGAGACACTTCTGCCTGACGTCATCCCCATGGACATGATACTACAGTACATGTAATACAGTACATGTTCCACCACACCGTCCTCCCAGTGAAAAGCACTACGACTCTAAACATTCACAGTGTGCTCCTGTAAATAAGCGCACAACCTGCAGGACTCTCGGTAACGTTCTTATTTAAAGCTTACAACTCATCATAACCGATCGATATACAATACACAGCTGTGCAGGACCCCGTAACCGCAGGTTGCTCAGCGCATCTAACGAGAGGACTGGGATTGTGCGTCAAAATGCAACCAATCCAGCTTCGGTGACGTCGTCGAACGCGGGCTTCTCATTTTGAGCGTTACACCCTACCTAGATTTGATGAACCCGATGGCATAGAACCCCGCTTCCTGTAAATAAACACGTGCTAGTTAGTCGCGTTGGTCGGATCAGTCGAGTTGCATCTCACTTCAAACGTTCACGAGAGTCGCGGCTGGTGTGCGTCAGGGTTTCTTGCAAATATCGGTATGTATTATTAATATTCATTACCACTGTACGGTATATCATCACAAAGTGTGTCATTAATGCAATTTTCACACCTACACTTTGTGACATTTAAAACTTTTTTTTTTTAAATTGAAGAAGGATTTTAACCAACAGTGCTGCTGTAGAGCGAAATATCACCCGTGTGTTGTTCAGATTATGGGCATACACTACAAGATATGAATATTGGATTGCTGCTACACTGCTGTTACACTACACAATAGTAGAACAGCTTTCCCACGCAACGCTCGTCTGTTGTTCTGCGTATATCGTTCCGTGTACAGTATTTATTGTGCTATGTATATTATTGTTCTATTGATATATTTTCCCTTTGTATTTATTGTTCTGTGTATTAGTTCTATTTATTTATTCTCCTTTGTATTTATTGTTCTGCATAAATTGTTGCGTATTTATTGTCCCGCACTCATCTCACTCGTTTATTTATTTATTTTTTTAAATGTATTTGCATTGTATGTAGTATTGCGTACTGTAGTACTCTACTGTTGCGCGTTGCACCGTCGATCGTCTTGGAGAAACGACATTTCGCTCCAATGTATACAAGCTATATGGAGAAATGTCAATAAAAGCCCACTTGATGTTCTAGCGAAAACCCATGAGCATGCCGGGCCAAAAGAAAAAAAAAAAAAAAATCTACATTTTACTTATCATAAACGTATTCCGTACATCAAGACAATACAGTACATGCATATATCCTACATGCAATGACGGTCTGTAGAAATCCTCCTCTTTTCACATCTCGGCCGACCCCGAGGTTGAGAACCTATGCTGTATAAGACGATTCATCAAAATTCATCAAGTTATGTTTTGGTTCCTTTGAATGATGTCCCAAGACATGCGATGTACACATTGGAACACGTATAGAAATCTACAATACGCCAGACACACAGGAAGAAAGTGATCAAGCAGATGGAGCTTTGGCTCAACATAAATAAATCGCTGCGGCTGCTTAGCAGTTTTTAAGGGCTGCATTTAAATCAGCCTCATTAGAGTGGGTACTCAGGCAGCAGGAACAGACAGGTATTCACAACTAATCCTTTCCTGGAGGAAGGAATGTATAAGCGTGAGAGTGTGAATGTGTGTGTGAAAGCCGTGGAGAGAGAGAGGAAGGTGGGGTGGGGGGGGGGGGGGGGAGGAGGAGGAGGAGAAAGGGAAGATTGGTTGGTCTTAATTGCATCACGTCAACATGGGGGGAGAAAGAAAAAGTGTAGCCTGTGGCACTGCTGCACATCTCTTTGAGAGATAAAATGAAATAAAATAAAAACAAAACAATGACATGATGTTGGAAAAATGTCTCCTGTGTGTATAGCCAATGCGGTAGGGCATCCTGGTTTACTGTATGCATCGCCTTTCAAGAGAAAAAAAAAAATTCATAGCCGTAGGCTTTCATGTCGCAGTGCCGTGTGTGTACATTTTGATTGAGGTGAGTTCTCAGATGTGAAGACAGTGTGTGCTGAGAGCCAGAGGACAAATGTCTCTCCCAGTAGCGCACTCAAACACAACAGCCCTCACAGAAAAGAGCTTGCCCTGTCTCTAGCTGTCACGTTCTGTACATCATTCCGACCTGCTTAGCATGGAGTTTAGAATGGATTTGAAAGATGATATACTGTTATATGTCTATTATTTATGCACGCATGTTATTATTCATCTACCTGTCGGTCTGTCTGTGCGTCCATCAATCTGTCCATCTGTACGTCCATCTGACCGTCTGTGTACCTGCCCGTCAGTTCGTCTGCGCGTCTGTCATTTCTGAACGCCCATCCATTCAACTGTCTGTCTGTCCATCCGTCGGTTTGGATTGTCCATCCATCTGCCCATTCATCCATATGTCCATCCGTCCATCAATCTGTCTGACCAAGCTGTCCATCAATTCATTTGTGTCTGTCCATCTGACCATCTAGATGCGCATTTGTCTCCCTGTCCATCTGACTATCCATCCATCCTTCTGTATATCTGTCCATCCATCCATTTGTTTGACTGTCGGTCTTCCCATCCACCATCCAATCGTATGTCCGTCAGTCTGTCTAACCACCCATGTCTGTCCATCCATCTGCCTGTCCAATCGTCTTG
>NC_030418.2:4628853-4646353 GCF_001660625.3 Ictalurus punctatus
GAACGTGTGTTCCTCAACAAACAAAGATGTATAGGCATTTATATGGTGAAGCTTTCTGTAAGGAAATATTTATTCCACTTTTAAAGGAGTCGTCTCCAGTGTCAGCACTTTGCAACAGTCAAAACGCTGTGTTTCGCAATTTCCGTAACATGACAAGAAGCGTTTTTTTTTTTACATTTACATTAACGGTATTTGGCAGACGCCCTTATCCAGAGCGACTTACATTGATCTCATTTATACAACTGAGCAGTTGAGGGTTAAGAGCCTTGCCCAAGGGCCCAACAGTGTTAGCTTGGCAGTGAACTCCTGACCTTCTGATCAGTAACCCAGAGCCATTAACCACTGAGCCACCACTGCCCTTATTTTTACCACTTATTATTATTATTACCGTCAAAACGGGGTAAAAACTACAGACGGAACAACAGTTTATAGCTGCTATAACGTAAGCGACAACTTGTCTTGCGGACTGAACTATAATACATGGATAAAAAGTACGAGTCGCCGTTCTTTAATAAATAAAACAATTGGAGAATTGCTGTGCTATAAGATGAATGAACACGTCACAGTAGAACGATATAAATGGCACGATATTCGGTTTCAGTAGCATTTCAATATGAAGTATTAAATAAATAAAGCTTTGCATTCATTTTTGATAACGGATTAAAGAAAAAAAACCTCTTAATATGGACTGACAACTGCAGTTCACTTTGTCAAACGGATTGCTGTTGCAGTAAGCGACATTACTCAGCCCAGAAAAAAAAAAAAAAAAGGAAAAGAAAGATAAAGGTGTCATGCGAATTCACCTTTAAAGAAATACCCCCTGCCCCATGGTATTAACACACCAAAATGGCTTCTCGGAGAGAAGGCAGCAGTTCTATTATTCTTTACAATGCAGCCCAATAGTTTTGTTGAGTGCATGGACGGGGGGGAAAAAGCCATTTCGGAGAGGGAGAGAGAGAGGGGGGGGGGGGGGGGGGGGGTCAGACAAGAACATTGGCTCCTCCTTTCTGCCTCCATTTCCAGAATCTTGCTGCTTCATTACTGAGGTTATAACCACGTTCTCACAGCCTGTCCACACTGCACAGTAGATGTGAATCAGGGCTTAACAAAAGGACAGAGAATGTCGGGGGTGGCGGTGGCTAATAAATGCTCTGGGGTAATTCGAACAGCGCGTGTAAGGGCATTTCGCACGGCACGTTCATCCTGTTTAACAGACCGTATGGACACAGCCTGTTAAATGAACAGGAATCGGATGTTAAGGGAAAAGTGAAACTACGTGGGTCATAATGAGGTGATGATTACTGTTGTTTGGGTTCTGTGTCACATTCATGGCTGACTGGTAGTCAAGTCTGAAGCCGTGTATAACGCGTACCCCATCGGGTTAATGCAAATGGGGTTTCCACGTTCCATCTTGCTCTCTGCGCTGCTGCCAAGGTGTCCAAGTTAGAAGTTAATATACATGAAAAAGTCATCAAGGCGGAATAGCACAGCACACCTGTCGCACTGCTGTTATAAAGCTGTCTAGCAGGGAGGTAAACTTCAGTCCGAAAAAGCTCAGAGTGTAAAATCTCGTGACCCGGAACCGAGCGATTAACGGCCGAGACCACACATTCGGCTCTCCTCACGTTCAGCTGCCGCCGCTCATCTCGTTCCCAGGACGCCGTGATGTTTTACTCTCTACCCCAGCGCCGCCGGATTCTCCAATCTCAACGCCTGGATTAATAATCTCGGACACGGGCTCCGACCAGAACTTAAACGTGGTTTATATTCAAATACATCATGTAGGGCGTTTCTATAGTAACAACTCATTCACAGGCCCATCGTTTAAGCCTGATAACGAAAACGGACGAAGAAAACGTTTTTATTTAACAAATGATCGATATGGGAAAACGTTCTGTAAGGAGACATTTACGGAACGTTTGTGGAAGGAGTCTCCAGTGTCAGCGCTGTGTCAGCCTGTTTTCCACCAAGTCGACAATCTCTAGAACAATAACAGCATCTCTTTTTAGCATGAAAACTTAATGACCATTTATAGCCGCTATGACGTAAGTGATAACTTGCCTCGAGGACGTTCCACAACGTCCGTTGTGACTATAAATGAATAAGAAGCGCATCGTGCCATTCATCAATGAACGAAAAATCTGATTTGCTGTGATACAAGAGGAATAAAAGCTTTCAGGATTTGCTGTTAAAGGAAAATAATCCGGTTCAGGATCTCAATCTGTCCTTTGGTTGTTTCCCTATAACAGCACAACACGTCCCGTTTCACTCCTTACTTATTAGCTACGGTTGAATTGACTGATTGATGGAACTGTAAATAACTCCAGATCCACTCGATTCATGTGTCATACTGCTCATCTTTAGGGAAATGAAGATACTCAAATAAAGCCTCAAAAGTTTTTACAGTAACTTCAAAAAAAAAAAAAAAAAAAAACAAGTCATGGTGAATGTAAAACTGAATAATTATCTCAGAACAGAATTTTCCAAGTACTGCACCATTTGGCGCGAGACAGCAGAAGACGTTTTCTTTATATCTTGATGATTTTTCGCATGATTACACGTGTAGAAAGTGCAGCGGCTTTAGAAGACGACGGTGATTTGAAAAGATGACGAGCTCTTCTATCTTTTATGTTCATTGTATAAGGTATGTGAAAAGGCAGGACAAAGACGGCATTTTTTTCCCCCCCTACGATTCTGAAAGATGCCTGAAATATCACGTGACCCAACGCGCTTAAGTGTCCCAAGACCGAAAACCTGAGAGCGACGAGGCTTTTCGTCGGATTATAAAACCGGACGCTTTCACAACACGCTGGAAGGCGTCGACCGTCGACGAACGTTTGGCAAAACTGTCCTGATTGAATCGCAGTATATTACACCCCTATTTTAATACTCCCTGCTGCCGAGATGCGGTTTTGCTCATTCGAGAGGTTAATACAGGGTCACATTCTGCTGTGGGTCACTTCGTAACGGACTTCGATGGGTTTCACGTATAATATAAAAGCCCACGTTCTATCAATGCGGCTAGAATGAAATGAGGAAGAGAAGTAAAGTACGTTTCAAGCTGAGAAATCATTTCCACTTAAGGAGAAGAGTCTAATTATGGTAAAGTGTTTTTTTTTTTGTTTTTTTTTTCCGGCTGCAATTAATAAGAAACAAATAACGTATCTGATGGAGATAAAACCGCAGGAACACATCGCAGACCCAGAACGTAGACCTGCCCCGACTGATGTACGACGGTCTCAGATCGCTAATCGGAGCCACTCGGTTCAGACGACCCTAACAAGGCAGTGCGGTTTCTCATTCCCTCGCACATGACCAACTATTAAGAAGTAATGTGCACTTGTTGGGAGTGAAGTTCATACAGTGACGAACTACAGCCGATAAATCGACACTTGACGAGACGAGGGACGAAAAGACAGCATTCGGGCGCATCAGATGAGATGCGTCGGGCTGTTTAATCGGCTTCAAAGATGGTTTCATTCTGGCCTCTTTGTGCAAAACGGGTTGGTCTTGTATCAGACGATATTCATTTAACTCCCTTTTGATGGGCTTCAATCGTGCCAGTCTCCATCTGCCGACCGAGATTGCACGACATGTGATCGCGTGATGGCACGAAAAAACAAAACAAAAAAAAAACAAAAAAACACAAACAAAACAACACCGTATGATTTATCCCATTGGTCGTCTTTTAAATGGCAGGTCTGCTGTGAATGGTGGTATAAGTCGAAAAACTTGAGGGGGAACTTTGAAGAACTCGATGGGAGTTCGTGACCTGTTTTAGGTCATACATGAAAGTTTTATTTTGGGGGGGGGTTCGCAAATGATTTCGAGTGTTTGTGACAGTGTGCTAGGAGCATGTCTCTCTTTACACCCTGGCCATGGCTGTTTGAAGATTGGAGATGGGGGCTTAGATTGAAGCTAGGATGAAACAAAGCATCAAAGAATGAGTAGGCAGAGAAAGAGAGAGAGAGAGAGAGAGATAGAGGGGGGTTTCGCCATGCACTCCACTCTCTTTTGCACACAAAGGAGCAATCTTGATTTGCATGGCAAAAAGATGATCACCTCCAGATGGGTTTGTGACAGCTTCCTTCACTTTGAACTGTGCAAGCCTAGTGGCATCATTTTAACCCACACACTCTTCATGTAAGAGTGTGAGAGGTCTCAGCCCATACAAACACTACACGCCAGATGCATCTCCAGAATGTCTCTTCTGCTTAATAGTGCACCACGTAATAGCACATCACCTATAGCTGAAGCTATTTTTCACCACTTTGAAACGTACCATACAGTACCACAAAATCCACATTAACCTTGCCATGACTAAGACCAATTTCACACCTTCTGGGCTCAGATTCATGGCCCCCCTTTCTTTTCTCTCTCTCTCTCTCTCTCTCTCTCTCTCTCTCTCTCACACGCACACCTGTTCATTACCATCCGGATGATATAGCTAGCATGGTTCTAAATCATTGTAAGGCAATCCTGACAGGCTCCCATATCTCATTCAAAGTCCCAGAGGTCAGCTTTAATGCTCACCAAAACGCCAACGTTTCAGCAAGAATCTTATAACAGTCTTTTTTCCTCCCTCCAATCAGTTTAAGTTCAGGTTTGTCAAATATTAACAAATGCTGAGAGTTGACTAGTCGACGTTTTTCCACAGTTAAAGCTAAAACTTTTAGTTTTTTTGCGGATTAGCTGTACACGTGCTACAAATGACAAATTTCCAGCTTGAGACTACACTATGAATGATGAGTAAATAATAACAATTAAAAAAAAAAAACAGTTTATCATAAGTACACTATTTAAGGATGTTTTTCTACCATGTTTAACTCTGGCCTCAGTAGCTTCCCAAAACTAGCCTGGACCAGCCTCTTTGAGCTGGCACACGCCGCTAATCTGACTCCGAACTAGCCGAGTGAGATTGTAGTGATGTGCAACCCGTGGCTCTGAAAGTGCAGGTCATAATGGAAAGCACTCTGCGACAATGCGTGGATATTAGTCACATTTTATTTAGCCTTATACCATGACAAAAATAAACAGTTGGAAGAAATTCCTTCTGGAAAAGCATGAGTGGGATTAATAAAAAAAAAAAAGAAACCGTCTGGCACATACCTCGCACAAGGTTTTTCTAGTCTTGTACAGCTGACTGTAGAATTGGCTCAATCTAAGTGTGAAACAAGCCTGTCAAATCGTGGGTCACGTTGGTACATTTCTTAACCGACTGCATGCGTTCTTTCATATGCAAATCCACTCATAAATTTCATTCGAACACTTTGTTGCGGCAAAACCGGAGCAAATTAAAATGCATGGTAATAAAGTCTACAAAACCTTCAAAGTTCATATGGATTCAGAGACTGTATTTTGTGAGAAGAAACTGTCGTCAACAATTCGTACCCCCCACCACCCTAAATCACTTCTAAGTGGTATCTCATAACAGTATGCGGTTCTTAACTATGTCTAGGTTGTCAATTAAAAAACAGAAAAACAACAACAACAGCACCAGCAAGCAGTTATAGGTGAAAGCACATGTTTGGCCAGTTAAAAAAAAACATGGTGGTAAACTCTGACGCATTTCAAATTTATATCCTCAATTGATATATAAATATCATATATGAGCTGCGTATGTCCGTTGTTAAACGCGCTATATACAAATAAAACTGAATCTAACGGAATTGAACAGTGCATAGAATAGTTCAATAGACTCCACTACCATGCAACTATGTTACTACTGTCAAATAGAATTAAAGTAATATTGTCTCTATTTTCAGCACTAGTGCACAACACAACTTCTCCTCGAGCACTTCCACCTCCTCACATCATGCGCTCGCTAGTCCCTCTCCCCATAGTGCTCTTCCAACCTTCCTAAGGCTTCAGAAGTGTGTTTGGAAAGAAGTATAAACCAGCCTTTAGTGCATGCTGACATGTCAGGTGGAGGAACTAAGATAGAGTGACCAGGATGACTGTGGTTCTTAATAATGGTGTATGGCTTAATCAAGCAGCGTTTGTTGAAAAAGTCCTAAGGGGAAGTTGCTGCCAGTAATAGCAAGATTTTCACTGCTCCCTGAGGGGCGGTCTTGTACTGAGTATTACTGAACATACCAGGGCTTTCTTCAGACAGAGGAGAAAGTATAGTACTGAGTGCGATTTTGAAAATTATTATTATTATTGCATTCGTGTCAGGGCAACACGTCGGTGCGGTGGATAGCGTTACCTCCTCAAAGCTCCAGGGTTTCATCCTGAGCTCAGGTTACTATCGGTGTGAAGTTTCAGGTTCTCCCAGCATCCACATGGGTTTTTTTTTTTTTTTTGGGGGGGGGGGGGGGGGGGGGGTTTCCTCACACCTCCCAAAAACATTCTAGGAGGTGGAAGGACTACAGATTGGAAGGTCATGAGTGCAAATCCCAGCACCACCAAGCTGCCATGGTTGGGTCCTTGACCAAAGCACTTAACCCTCAGCTACTCAGCTCTATCCTGTCTCAATTGTAAGTCATCCTGGATTTAAAAAAAAAAAAAAAATTAATAATAATAATAATAATCGGCTAAATGAACTAAATGATGGACTGGTATCGCATCCCAGGTGTATTCCTGCCTCACACCCAGTGATCCTTGAGTGTCACCTGGATAAACTGGTTACTGAAATAAATATATCAGTGTTAATTGACCATATCGGGTTGGGTTGATGCAGGTCCTTAAGAAGTTCAAGTTACTGATGGGAGTTGACGGGGTAGCGCATACATTTAGCATTCAGAAGGCAAGAATGAGCTCATATTGATTATGCTATTACACTATAAATGTCTGACTAATGTCTGCTCAGAGGCTGGGCTGAAATCAAAAGAACCCCGTTTAGAAAATACAGGCAGAAAAACTGATCTCATTGATCGCGAAGTTTTAATAAGCACGCGTGGCTGTTCGGATGTAGATTAACATCCCTACCAAAGACCCTCTCCACAGTGGGTTAAATACTGTATTCAATCAACATGACGAGAGCTTCTTCCAGTTAACCACAACACAAAAGACGAGGGCTCTCAAAATAAAAATAAAAATCGTCCCTGGTGAGACGCTGTTGCAATCTCGGTTTTATAACATCAAACTCGGATGAAACACGACGCAACAGCTACATCAATGGTTATCTGTTTAGCCCTCCTCAGGCAGCAAATCACTGTAGGAACAGATTCATTCGAGAGTTCGAGGGGCTTGTGTATAATTGATCACAGATACAGGTCTCAGCTGGGCCCGCGTGTAGACTTCCAGCACGAGAAGAACCGACAGTAGCCTACGACTTTTCCAGCAGCTTAGCGCCAGAAACCGATGCGTGCGTTTCAATATGGCAGCAGGTTTCCATTCTGGATAGTGATTTCTCTCTATTCAACTCCACCCCCACCTCCCTCCCTCGCCTTTCAGCCTGGGAAAATGAGCCTCGTGCACCGGCTGCTGTGTCGCGGAACGAGTGCAGTAAATAATGCATGCAATCATTTATTTATCTTAGAGAGATGCGTACCCAGGGACATGGAAGACAGAGAGGAGTGTGGGAAGAGAAAGGAGGAAGAGAAGAGAGGAAACAAAAACAACAGCAGCAGCACTGTCTGTACGCGTGCATGAAAGACGAGAGACCGCGTAGGGAGAAATGATCATTCTCGCACACATTACGGCTCTTTCGAAGGTCATTTATTTTGTTCTGCTGTGCATCCCGGGCTTTCGGGAAAAACCGCCGATGCAATACACGCATTAAGCGATAGTAAACGTCTGGGGGATAATTTGCATGCGAGATCATCAGTCTAAAACTAGAATTAACTAGAAGGAAGACAGACCTCGTTCCAAAACTTGGGTTAAAGTCATGGTCCGGTGTGCGTTATGAATCGCGGAGACGCAGCGGCTCTAGGGATGGCTCGGCATTTCTGCAATCGAATTATTTAGGAGATGAAAGGCAAATACCGATCTTTGATCAGCTGTCTCGCTCGGGGATGTCTGACACAGGCAGTACAATCATGGGTCTTAACCTTCTGTCCTTTCTCTGGGAACATAACGACATGGCCTTATTCTCCACTGAATAGAAATCATAAACATTGCTCAGAAGAAACAAATACCAACGGAACAAAATGCTCCAGTAGTAACATCGGACTCGGGCCCCTAAAACATCTTTAAGGCGTGTAAAGAATACCTTTAACAAAGAGTGCAGAGAACGAACCGTGATACTCGCGCGTCGAGATGGTAACGTTTTAAAAATAAAGCTCGACGCGAGGAGATCGTTGTTAGGATCCGACGGCGACAGATAAGCGCACGGTGAGAGAAACTAACAGAGGGTAACTAATGTAGCTAGTGCTCTTCATTCAAATGAAGTAACGTTATAAATGAGGAAACCGAGCTAAATAAAATGCTCCATGATGCCTCTGATTAATTACTACTAAGTAGGTAGTTATTTCAGTATCAACGTGTACCGAAGTGTTGGCGGGGGATGGGTGGTTGGGAGATTCATTGATGCATCCTTAACCGTGGCTGAAAGAAACGTTGAAATATATCCTATAATGGGTGAATTTCCACTAACGCACGCCAGAAGAACCAAGCTTAAGGACAACAGGCTGGTTCCATTTACGTAGTGTGGACTTTTCTTGTGCATTTAAAGAGGGAATGCTTTGAGCGTAACGGTGTTCAGTAAACAAAGCCACACTGAAAACTGAAAGCAAAAAAGAAAAACCCACAACAATGTGGAAGAGAATATGGCCAAATATGTACTGGCTTCATCACAAAGGCTTGGACTAGCTTGATGAGGTTTGCGCTTTTGTAGTCCGAAGCCGTTTTATCCTAATCGAAACAGCAAAGGAAGAGCTGACGTGTTTGCAGGGGCGAGTTCATCACTGGACCGTTTTCCAACACGTGTCCTAAATCAAAATGAGATCCAAAGCTGGCAGGTCTCTTTATGGAAACCTGTGAATATTTGGTTTGTCGGGTTCTTTAGGTCGCGTCTCATGACGGAGACTCTCTCCGAACCGTACGCTTCCTACCTTTCGAGTTCACGGGACCGCGACTGTTTTAAATGTCAAAACAGCTAGTGCTTAGTGTGGATATAAAAAATAAAATAAAAACAGATCTCAAATAGCTTTTGAAAATGGAAAGAAGAAGAAAAAAAAACTTGTGTAGTTAGTGTAGTAGTCATTTATGTTAAAAGTGGATGCAGCATGAAGGCTAAACACATTTTCATAAACATTTTACCGTAGTATTGTGACTATAATGTTTTATGTTATGTTTGACACACGATCGGGAAGAAGTACATCAAGGTCACAGCTTACCGGTCTTTCGAGAGCTGAAATACAGTCCAAGGTTTTGTTTGTGGAAGGTTAAAGATTAGCGAGCCACAATAAGTAATGAACTTTGCAGGTTACTACACGTTGGTGTGTTTTACTGAGCACGTAGCACGCAAAGCAAACACAACGGTCTGTGGTCGGTCATGGTGTCCGCCAGAGGACTTCTTCTAGTGAAAAGTAAACGCCTCTTGGCCATACTAACTGACAGAACCCAGTAGAACTTTCTAGCTCTATGACTTTTTCATAAAATTGCGAAAGCTAGTTGTTGTAGATTGTCCTTCCCAGTGATGTACATAGGAAAGCTCAAAAGTGGCCAAAAGTGCGTAATTTGTATCTGGTCTTCATTTCTAAAAATCCGTTTTACACATTTCTGTAGACTGGTATCGAAGTGTGAACTCTCAAATGTGAGAGGTTCACGCACAACAACCTTATATATATATATATATCACTAATGCGCGAGTGTCACAGCAACCGAATGTGCACTTTCAATCATAATTCCTAACACGTCCTTCCCAGATGTCACTTTAGTCGCTGCTCCTATTGAAACCCACCCTTTTGTGCCCTGATAATGAACCTTCTTTTACGGTCACGTAGATCTTCCCCACTTGTCATCTTGATCCGAGACCGAGGTCGACAAGATCTGTTCGGTATATACACGTAGCGCTGCACCGTTCAGGTTCTGACAAATTGGTAGTAAAAATGAGTAAGAAAGCAGAAGCGGCAGTGTGGTGTGGGATTGACTCGAGAAAGCAGGATATTAGAAAAAGCACTCTATAATCGATAAGTAACCTGGGCGCTTTGGTGATCGGTCGCCAGTGGCGCACAGGGAGCAGGATGATATAGGAGGTGTTGACATTGGCCTGTCATGGAGCTCCTTCCTTCACAAAGACACCTTCGAGCCATGATCAATGGACCCCAAACATCATGATATCCTCTGCTGAAAGATGAATGAGCCAATATGGAGTCAGTCATCATGTCAGTGAGAAACAGGCCAAACCAACAGACAGACCCTAAACACCAAGGGCCAGCTGGATTCATATGGAAAGTAATTCAAATCTAGCCACTATGAGGATAATGGCTTAGCCTCAGCTCCAGTTCGGGGACTTCTCGTAGAGTGACATGTATTTGGCAGTGTCGCCACTAATGATCAGGAATGATCAGGAGGTCAGCTCAGTTTTCTGCTCTCGTACTTTGGCTCCTGCTCAAGTCTTTCATTGTGTTTTTTATCATATATTAGGTTTAATGACTTCATTCACAGTTACACCAGATTTATTTCAAAGGCTCGAGCTCGGACAATTTCTCTTCGCAGGATAAGATGGGGACAACTGCTAATGGGAAACGGAGCCATTCGGAGTTACAGTCTGGTCTACTGAAAGACTAATGAAGTGAAATTAAACTGGAAAAATTCCCCTTTATTGTTCCAGACACTCCCAAGTGCCGCTATAGAACGACATAAATTCGACGGCCCTCCATGTCGCCCTCAACCTCGAAAAAGGACACCGAGCCCTACGTTGCATTTACGCTCATCGGCCACTTAATTATCGTTCGTGCAATTATCCAGTGAAGTACTTGGCGTCCCACAGCCTTCTGGCGTTTAGAAATGGTTAGAAGGCTCTCCTCTCCTTCTCATTTCTTTAGACAGAACCGGCAAAGTAGCTTAAAGCCTGAAAAAGGAAAATGGAGAAATACTGGGCTGAGAAAGCGTGCACGAAGAGTCAACCCCAGAAACGAAAGGACGGACGGCGAGACGGCGAAAAGACGTGTCCGTGGAGAGACGAGTCATTAAAGCACGACTGAAGAAAGGAAAAAAAAGGAGAGAAGAGGTGAGAAGGATACAGGAAGCGGAGACGAAGAGCGATCTGGCTTGTGGATAGCGCATGTGTCTCCAGGCTCATGGATGTGATATTCAGCTCCGAAGCCCCATTACCCATTCCAGGGCCATCTTTATCTCTGCCTCCTTGACTGGGGCCATGGCAAGGTTACAGTAGGGGAAGAGAATTCAGAAAAATAATTGGAAGGTCAGGTTTGATAATGGCCACTCCAGTGAAAAACAAGCCCTTAATTGGTGCGAGGGCTGTTCAGTGAGTTTTGAAGGTAAAGTGTGAAAGCATTCATTATTTCCCTGGCTCACTCACATTGTCGCAGCCCTGGAGGAATGGCACCCAGGCCAGCATGGCTACATGGCCACGGCCCTTCGAGCTGACTTTTCACCAACACATGAGCTGCTCTTCTAATGAGCCAGGAAAAGACCATTATGGCAGACATTTAGCCAACGGTTAATGCCAGAGGAACAGAATCTTTGGCACATGTGAATAATTTGCTCCCAATATGAGGCGTACAAAAAATTTTTAAAAAATGAAGCGACGAATAAAAAGCAGCGTGCAGGCTTGCCTGACGTGCAATAAAAATAAATAAATAAATAAAAAGGCGAGAGAGTCACAAAACGGAGCGAATAAAGTTAATTCAATATAGCTCTCAATAGGCCAAACGTGCATAGTGTACAATAGTGTATAAAAATTCAAATCCAGACATGCATAATGCATAACATATTTAAAACACCATTAGTATATCTATTTTTCTTTTCCTAATAACTACAAATGAAAGATAATGAACACTTCCCTAGGATTCCCTAAGGACACGTTCACCTATTAGTCTGAATCAGAGAGAAATAGATATATGTGGTTCATTAGACACTTGGTTTGGGTTCACACCGCACATAATTAAAAAAAAAAACAAAAAAAACCCCCAAAAAACTGTTGGGGTGGAAACTTATGAAAACTGTGAAAACTTCTCATGAATACAGTAATGAAGAAAAGTAAACACAGACAAATAAAACTGGGGTTAAATAAATGAATAAATGACTTTGGGGGTTTTTTGGCCCAAGAACACACCGCATTTCCGCAGCACTTTGGCTGAGCTTTCGCTTCACTTCCTGCAGAGTGATCTCCTTCTCAATGCAACAGAACTGCACTACAGCTCGACTCGACCCGCCTATCTCAGACCAGATCAGACCGGACCGGATATTTTGCAGATCTGTTCCGAGTGTGATAAAATCAACCGCGCCAAAGCAACCGGGGAAATACAGATCAACTAATAGCCTTACTACTTCAAGCACTGCTAACAGATTACGCCAAGCGACTACAAACGCTATACAAGACAACGTAGCAAACATAAACCAGACGTGCATCTGCACTGATTCCCCAACAAGTAAGCTAATTGACAGTCAACGGAGTAGGAGGAGCTGTAATTACATTCACTTTTCCACACAAACGTGCATGTTTTGGCCCAAACCTGTCACCACACAGCTGTACTCTAAGCACACATCATTGGTCCAGAGCCAAGAAGCAGCCAGGCTCCTTATAGAATCAGCTTACGCAACAAAAATCGCTATGCCAGAGAAATGCCATCAGCCACCCAGTGGAAGCGTCGCTGTTTAGTAGCAGGCCGGCTCTCGGTGCAGACAAACATCTGTGTGCGTTCCGCATATTCGCAGATCCCTCACAGGGCACAATTTACACAACCGCTCTTCCTCATCGGTTTGAACAGAGCACGAGAGAACACCGTGTTGAGCAGCATCTGGCTCCTAAACACAGCGTGAGGAACCTTAAGCGATACTCCGGTCTCGGCTTGAGTGTCACATAGCGGAGCCTGAGGTAAGCCATGTGAAGCAGAAGCTGATTTGGGAATCTAAAAAAGAAAAAAAAAATATGTCGTACCAATATGTTCATTCTCAGGGGAGATCCACAGCGATGTGTAACTTTGGTCAAGACACGGAAGTTCAAACAAGTGCACTCCTACACATAGTATTAAAGTTCAACCAGCGATGGTTTGGCGGTTAAGGCTCTGGGTTACTGATCGGAAGGTCGGGGGTTCAAGTCCCAGCACTGCCAAGCTGCCACTGTTGGGCCCTTGAGCAAGGCCCTTAACCCTCTCTGCTCCAGGGGGCGCTGTATCATGGCCAACCCTGCGCTCTGACCCTAACCTCCTAACAGGCTGGGGTATGTGAAGAAAAGAATTTCACTGTGCTCTAATGTACATGTGATCAATAAAGACTCATTATCATGATTATTAACCTCATGAGTGAACCCACAAATAAAGTTGTCCCCCCCCCCCCTCTAATATACACGAATACTAACTAATTTACAGGTACATCGCAAAAAATTCGAATATCACAAGCTTGAAATGCTTCACTTTATGTGTAGTGAACCAAGAATACATGAAAGTTCCACTTTTTGAATTAAATTACGGGGTGGAAAAGAAGAAAAAAAAAACATTTCTACGGTATTCGAATTTTTTGAGATGCACCCATACAGTATACGAACGCGAACTCTGCATGGTTTCTGCGGAACATATCATAATGAGTGTGCTCATCGAACATGAGCGCGACGTGCAATGAATTGCACCTTGACTTGCTAACAAAGTGGAGATCCTGGGGCGCAAAGGAGAAAGAAGACGGCATGTCTCCGTGCTCAGTGCTTGCCTGAACTGCGCTCTCTCGTGTGCGCCGGTTTCTCTGCACACTTGATTCGATGCTTCACACCTCACGAGTACAATTATGTTTAAAAAAACAAACAAAAAAAAAACAACAAAAGCATGGTATCGGTATCGACGCATGGCCAAAACCCAACCTGAAAAGAAAAGAGAGGGGAAAAAAAAACCTCTTAGGATAGCCATTAGCCAAATACTGAGGGGTTCAAAACCATCAAAAAGATGGCTCTCAAGATAGCATTACCTTCCGGCGCAGCACGGAACTCGGTGAGATGAAAGACGAACCAGTGTATTTACACCTGGAAAGTCAAGTGAGGGAGCGTTTTGTGGAGCTCCTATCAGAACCGACCAAAATCCGAGTTCCCGATCGCAGGTTCTAATGGTAAAGCGTTTACTAGTGTACTATATGAAGCGACCATGGAAAGATTAGGGCTTATAAGAACCTGGTTTGAAGTTTAGCTTGTGCTGCTTTCTGAAGAGAAGGAGTTTTCTGATCACAGGTGAAAGCTATGGAAGAACTGGCTGAAAAAAAATCGCTGACGGAAGTAATCATTTGAAAGCTACAACACCGATAACGATCTACTTACATTTGTACCCTGGTTTTTGCGGTGCATTGTGGGGATTTTTTTTTTCTTAGGCAGCGAACGTTTCAGCGCACTGGAAGGATCTTGCGATCGAGACGGCCTTTAAAATGGCCGACTCGCCGATCAGCGCCCGGACTGCTGGACTAGGGAGCCGATTGAGACGCTCGGAATGGTTTCACGGTTACACACAGAGCACGGCAGGAAGGTTGACTCACCGTACCGATTAAAAATGGAACTCTGTCCGTTACCTTCTACTCGATTTTACGTAATAAAAAAATCGCTCTCAAAACTGAAAGGAAGAGAAACAATTAGGGGATTTGCTCTTTTGCTTCCTTAGGTTGTTCCCAATGTTTACACAATGGGTTTTGTACTACATTATTCCTTTCGTTTTCATAACCAGCTTGTACGTTTTTTTGTTCGTTCGTATGTTTGTTTTTTTAAACGGTGTATAAATGCAGCGATACCGCGAAATATTTCCCGAGCAGGTTCTCATACAATACCAACGCTGAATAATAAGTTCGACCTACGCGTTTAATCTCAGACCGAACGCAGCGCGCGCACTTTACTCGGAAATAACAAAAGGAAGAAACGTGTGTACGTGACGAAACTTCACTGAGGTGCAAAGATAATTAAGAGAAAGACAGAAATACTAAATGATGTCCCCTGTGCCTAGATGTCCTTTAACTCGTCTGCACGTCTTTCTAATACGCCGACAGCGTTGCTAGAAAATAAGTGACTCCGATGAAGGATTACACGGGTACACGATGCTGTATTGTTTTGCTCGCCCGTTCGTTTGTACTACGTCTTCCAGTCCTGGTCTGAGGCTCAGTATATAGCCTCTTAGACTTCTGTCTTGCATTAATGTCCACCAACATGCTGACATGCTCGTACTGAATATTCAGATCATCGGTCTCCTGTGCGTCTCTTCTGACGAGACGCGCGGCTGCGTTCTCGACCCGAGCCGACTTCGTCGTCCGCATATATAAACCGGGACGAAAGCCTTCAGGATGACTCTGGGGCAAAATTCAAGACCACAAGTAAGAGACAAGGTCAACGTAGAAAATTACAATGTTCCCAGAAAAAGTACAAGTGCAGCATAATGTAAATACAGGACAGGACTAATACATGCACAGCACGCTCTAACTATACACAACAGCAGGAACAGCATTACGGTTGATCAAGCTGCATAAGAATGCAACGCTAAACAGATCCAGGCCTGAAGTCTCCGCGTGTGAAAACACGTGCAAACTTGATCACGGCTGGAAAAGAAAAAAAAAGAAAAAAAAGCCGATTTACTGACAGGCTCTCGGGATAACACGCATCTTTCACATCATGTCCCATTTGTGTATTTGACTTGATGAACATGCCATTCGGGGCATTTCTACATAAAGGTGCGAACTGCAAGGTGGAGTCGATGCAAATTGATTTATTTTGCACCCAATAAGCCTGAAAGTCACTTTGGGAACGTCGATTGTCTGTGCAAATTAATGTCTGGAGAGAATAAAACGATACCAAGTCTGAACAATGAGAAAACTCATTGAAATTACACCTTAGATTTTCTCTCTTTTTTTTTTTTCCTCCTTCCCCACCTAAAAGATCAATGGCCGCAATATGACGCTTTCAGTAGTAAGACTGTTTCATAGTCGATACCTGCAACACGGCCACTATTTGCGCGCGCCATTTAACCCATTACCTACGCGAATTAACGCCCGACGTTTCGGATCTTAGGAAATCAGCGTGCGTGTGATGGCACGCCATTATAAGAGCCATAGAGGCTATAGCGTCAGTTAGTGCTACCATCTTTGATCTCCTGTAATAAAGCATAAATAGAAAGAGAAACATTCGTGGTGGCTAATGCAAATATAGACGACGACTTTTTTTTACGATTTTTTTCCCCTCTCTCCGGCTCTCGGAGAGCATGAGCCTGAATATCAATGAGAAATATAGACGGAAAGTGAGAAAGGGAACGAGAAAGAGCAAAGGAGCAGAATAAATGTGAGAATAAACCTCAAGAAAAATTTAAATAGCATAAACCTTTTTTTTAAGACCTTTTTCTTTTTCCAAATCGGATCGTCAACAACAATAGCATCGACACCTTCGGCTATTTTGACCTTCATAGGGTGTATAGGATATAAACTGGCAACCTGCATGCAAGAGATTTTAGACACACTACTTCCATATAAATACACATATATAAAAGCCTGGATTAGATAGTCTATTTTGGTGTTATTTACTGTTTATGCTTGGCAAGCTAGCTAGCTAACAAGCATTTTAGTTAGCAAACAGGGTTGCCAAAAGTTGCCAGAAAAAAACAAACCAAAAAAAAAAACCCCCTGAGTTTATTTAATGCGCCTAGGTTATTTCAGGAAAGCTGCACTTACAATTACAAAGCCAGAAATAATGTGTTAAAATGCTTTTTTTTGGACCATCTTTGCCTTAAATCATGCATGCTTATGACTTCCAATCCAAACCTACCAAGCCTCTCAGATCACTAAGGAGTCAGCTAACGTCGTCTAGAGTTACAACCAAGCATGGTGATTCAGCATTTCGTTTCTTATGCTGCCCAAAGCTGGAACCAACGGCAGAAGATCTCAGATTCACCCCAGATTTAGCCATATTTTTGTCCAGACTTAAACACGTCTCCTTAAGGTCGCACTTAAGGTCAAAGAGAGGACAGATAACGACAGGGTTGCCAGGGTCATGAATTTTCGGGCTAGTTTAAAAATACTCCAAGTTGGCTTTTATACAGAAGCGACTTAATTCAGTATTACGTCTGATAAACGTCCACAGACGACGTGCATACGGCGTGTTAGAGAGAGTCAGTGATGTTTCTATTCTAAGATTTGGAGGAATTAGGATTGTAGACTGGATAATGTTTGTGCGTATAAAAATGCGTGCGCACCACGGTGACCTGGTTTCCCAGCCAAAGGTGAGGAAAGGAAGAAAAGCGTGTCTACGTTATTTCAGGCTAGTTTTAGGTCCGTCGTGTGGGTTTTGAGATGTAGTAGTAGTAGATGGGCTAGTAGAACTCTGAAGAAACCTGGCAAACACACCGGCCCTATCGAACCCAGATGAACAAAAGTAAGACGAACATAAGCTGGATGACTTTCTAGGGATAGGTAAAGATGTCAT
>NC_030418.2:4651353-4678853 GCF_001660625.3 Ictalurus punctatus
AACACAGGTCTTCTGATGTAAATATTGATATTGTGTTACTAAATACTAAACACAGGTCTTCTGATGTAAATATTGTGTTACTAAATACTAAACACAGGTCTTCTGATGTAAATATTGATATTGTGTTACTAAATACTAAACACAGGTCTTCTGATGTAAATATTGTGTTACTAAATACTAAACACAGGTCTTCTGATGTAAATATTGATATTGTGTTACTAAATACTAAACACAGGTCTTCTGATGTAAATATTGTGTTACTAAATACTAAACACAGGTCTTCTGATGTAAATATTGATATTGTGTTACTAAATACTAAACACAGGTCTTCTGATGTAAATATTGGAATCAAACCACCGACTATTTACGAATTTTGCCTATCGGCGACATATTTAAGGGCATACACGTGCTGTTGTAAAGCTAGTTTTTGAGATGGAACAAATATCAGTGTTAATTGCTTTAATAATTATAAATGTTACTTAACGGAGCTTTGTGAATGAAGTGTCACTGTTTATTTTCTGACTGTTTTTATGTACAGCAGGCCTAATGATAAGTCTAAACACCCTGCAGAAACCTTAGCATCGCTCTTAATTTCTGATATCCCGGAGTACACAAGGCGATCAGTTCTTCAGTGGACAAAACTCCAGCCAGCTGAGTGCAATTAGCTGGGAATGTACTAGAAAGTTTAGGTTTTTTTTCCTAAATCCACAACTGGCTCTTTAGAGATTAAAGGCAGGGACGATGGGATGATTTCGAGCTCAGGTCCATCTCCACCATAAATCCACACAAACCCTCAGAAGTCCCTCGGGGGCTATTGAGAACATGGCTCTCTATCCCAAAACAACAGCTTGTGGTGATGGCTATAAAAGTGTTCATGGCCATCTCCCTTTCTGTTCCTCACTGCCGAGTTGAATTCATTAGCATGGGAGTCCTAAAAACGTCTGGAAAGAGTTTAATTCCCCCCCCCTCCCCATCGCTCCTTCGAAGAAGTGGCGACCTCTAACACGGCTGATGGTCATTTGAAGAAATTATCAACAGATAACTCATATCTGCCGACATTCTGTCCAATCGATGGAGCGTTCTCAGGCTGAAGATGGCCGTTTATCAGCTGGAATGGCTGGATGTTAATGGCGTGGATGTATAAATGGTCTGTCTAAGCTCTCAATCTAGAGCCACAGCGGGATGTCAGTAATTAGGTTGCAAATGCAGTCTGAGTGTTAGCGCTGTTTTCTCTGTAATCATTTACGCTTTAATGCATGGCGTTAAAAAACAAAACAAAACAAAAAAACAAACTGATTTACCACTAATTAGTTTCCACAATCGATACTCTACATGACTGTAGAACCACTTGCTATTAGTATGTTTAACAACTAATAAGCGTGTGTAATAAATAAATCAATTAACGTAAAGTTTCTTCATCACATGTCTTAACTAAATAAATAGATGTGGACCCGGTTAAATTACGCTGCATGTTATAAAACTTCAAATGGGACCATACACAAGAGTTCTAAACATTTATGACGACGCATTACACTTTAGATCCATCTTTAATACGTAGTACGAATGGATAACGTGATGCAAGTTGTCTCCGATACCCAAGAAACTGATTAAGTTGAACAAATAAATGAAACCATGACGATTATCAAGAAGTCGTACTACGGACCTATACAGCTTCTGAAAGAACTCGTCAGGGTTTCTACGAGTGAACATACTGCGCTTGTATACCGGCGCAGGACTGGATGTGTTATAAAGAACGCTTTTAATGTATTCTGGCAACAATGCAAACATCGCTATATACACTAACACTTTAAAAAAATCATTGATTGTAACAATGTGTATAATGCCTCATTATAATGAAAGCATTATAGCAGGTCATAGGTCATTATACGTATGGCCTTTGTAGGAAGTGTCAGCGAAAACGAACAACATTATTACAATTATTAACATTCAGGTCTAAAATATCTAACGTCGCTCACTGAAATGATAGAAAATAGCGTTTTTTGCACAAAAAGTCGGAATATTTTTGACACAGATCAGCATGACGCAGCTGCTTTCTGAGGTTAAAAAAAAAAAACAGGTGTTAATTGTCTTCTCGCATTTTTATTTTATTATTATTTTTAATTAATTTGGGACCAAGTTTTGAATGTTTACCAAAGCCATGCTATACTGGAGAATGCCAAATATTCTCGAAAGCAACAGAAATCCAAATAATACTTAGTGTTAAATTACACGAAAGGTCCCAAGGGTCTTATATTTATTTTCCTTTAAACCAATCCTAAATTGTAGATGTTCCGCACAAAACATCTAAAAGAAAAGCACTTAGCCTTAGTGATCCACAATCGCTGTGTTTAGTGACCATGTTATAATTATCACTGCTCTTATAGGATATGAAACATGTACTAAAACTGCCCTAGTCCACGTTTTATTGACTCCCATTTCCGTATTTTCACCGAGGGCCCACTGCTGACTAACCTCACAGGGCTGTAGTGTGTCCCCTGGCTTCCCCATTAGGCTTTATGGACAGCCACATACTTTTATTAGCAGGTTAATGCCATTTAAAAAGGGGCACGGGAGGTCTGCATCCACACACATTGGAAAAGAGAAAAAGGCACCTTGGGACCATGATCGGGTCTGTTTAAGAAAAGCACCGACTACAGCACGGCTTGAATTTCTGCATGTAAAAACAGCCTGAAGGTCGTAATCGTTTTCTTCCTGTACCGCACTCATTCTGTAATCACTCTGCTGCATGGTGACAGCTTAAGCTAGAGAAAAGAAATTATAAATTGCCCTTTAAACAACGGACACGTACATGTGAAAATGACTTCGGGTGGTGTAGGACTTTTTCCCCCAAAACCACGGCCTTGCTTTTTATTTTTTTATTTATTTATTTATTTATTTATTTATCATAAATATATATTAAAATGTAACATTATTTGCAAACCACAAAAACGAGCCTTTCAGGTATGAATTAAAAAAAAATAAAAAATAAAAAATCCAACTAAACGCATCAAGTATTAAATCTTTAAATGCACAAAGCAGACTTAACAACAGTAATTTAACAGAAGGAACATCGAGGCCTCACGAAAAACCTGCATTCAGACATAATTATCTAGAAAATGACACGTGGAAAATGGAGTTTTGCGAGTTCCTCGTCATAATGAGTGCTGCTCAATCTTGATTGGGAAGTAAACAAACGCAATACATTTCCACAGCACGTTATTATTCACAGGGGTTTTTTTTTTCTCTCTCCCCCCCCCCCCCCCCCCCCCCCCCCCCCCCACGCTTTTTCTGATTTGGAAACACAACTTCAAAGTAAGTCGTGAACACTTTGAACAGCTTTAATACTTATTCATTAGTCAGCTTAGAAGTTTCCAGTGCACCCATCTGTTTTCTAATCATTAATTGCATTAGCTTGCATTGCTTTTGGCTTAGGTTGAGCGCACGCATTGCACCTTCGCTCTGTCTTGCGAAAGTCTAATTTGATTCCAGAAAGAAGTTTCCATTATGTTCAGGGATTTCTCTTTGTGACAGTACTTCACAAAAACACAAACGCCGCGAGTTAATCTTATTACTTTTACATGGCTACATTCCATACTTATAACATACTTCCTTATTAGACAGGAACTGATATACTTGTCGAACTCTCATGGGAAAATATAGCAATTAATATGGATATGACGATTTTTTTTCTAAATGTCATTTTTAGAGATGATCACGCTTAAAAATCTGTTTAAGCTCATGACAGAATCGACGGTTTCAACATGCATAAAATATAAAAACTCAAAGTTGTTTTATTTTATTTTATGGACCCCCCCCCATCACAGATTTTTTTAAATGTCACTTCTTTAAGTTAACTGCATTTGTTCTTATCTTTTAAAACCTACCCGTTTGAAACCTAGCCATTAAACCAGAAAGAAACAAAGAAAAAAAAAACAAACAAACAAAAGAAAGAACGTTAGAAGGACAATAAGGAAGGAAGAAAAACGGTAAGAAAGAAAAACAAATACAAATAAATGAAAGTCAGAAGGACGATATGGAAGAAATGAACGAAAGAAGTACTAAGAAAGAAGAATGAAAAAAGATAGGAACAAACTAGCAAACAAACGTCAGAAGGACAAGAAAGAAAGAACGAAAGGAAAGATTGAAACAAAAACAAATGAAAAAGTCAGAAGGACTATAAAAAAGAAAGAAAGAAAGAAAGAAAGAAAGAAAGAAAGAAAGAAAGGAACAAAAGAAGAACTAAGAAAGTTGGAAACAAAAAAAAAGTCAGGACAATAAAGAAAGAAAAAGAAAGAAAGAAACAAACAAAAGAAAAACTAAGAAAGAAGAATTAAGAAAGACAGAAACAGACACAAACAAAAACAAATGAAAGTCAGAAGGACAATAAGAAAGGAAGTAAGAAAGAAAGAATGAAAGAAAAAAAGATTTTACAGATACGCTGCATAATGATCTTGCCACAGTGACTACGTTTACATGGACAGCAGTAATCTAATTATTTACCTTATTCTGAATAAGACAATGTTGTGATTAAGGTGTTTACATGAGTCGCTTTTAGAATACTCCTGTCATGTTCCCGTTTTACACGTTATAGAACATAATCAGATTAACAGCCCGCGTCATTACATCACCGCCGTTCGACGTCCCTCCAGAATTTCACGTATCGACGTACAGTCCGTCTTCGTTATGGTACCGTATACAGTTTTGGGTGTTTTTATTTTTATTTTTTTTACGAACGCTTTAAGTGCGGTTAATTATTTGTCATGCTATACGTGCTAATAGACAACTGCTTGAAGCGGTGGGTGCGTCCCAAATCGCGTAGTTACCGTCTATATAGCAGCCGAGATACATGCATCTTTCCCCACTACAGGCCTATAGTAGGAAAGTTTGCGGTTTGGGACGCGGCCGAACTCTCTTGCTCGCCGTAAAACTGCCGTGTGTGATCGTGTCTTGTCGCAAAATGCGGTGAAAACTCACACGATGTTCATAATGTGATTAAGGTGTTTACATGTCACTACTACACGTCCATAATGCGACTAAAACAGGAGTACTCCACCTGTCTTAATTCGATTAGAGCTTAATTCGATTATGACCTTAATTAGATTAAGGTAAGTAAGAATTGCTGTTTACATGGTAGTTTCTTAATTAGAGTATGGTCTTAATCGGATTAAGAGTGGATTATTCTTGTCCATGTAAACGCAGCTATTGTTGATGGCCGTAATAATTAATTAGGCTACTACAATCTGTGACGGAAAGAAACCTTCTGGGTTAGGCCACGCCCACTTCAGCTTTAAACCCGACACAGATATTACAAAATACAGATACAGGCTTTGTGTTGCTGCTCCACTGTTTTCACTACAGCAACGATTTCTTTTTAAATCCCGGCAACATTTCTGCCTGCCGTGCTCAACACCTCCCGCATCTTTAAGCGGCACAAGTCTCATCTAACCCGGGAGCCTAGAAATTCTGAACCCTCAGACATCGTCTCCCTCCGCTTCATCTATCGCTCAGTCTAAATCAGGGAGATGCACGACAGGTATTTCCTCATCTTCAGCAAAGACGACCTCTCGGTGTCGATCCGGCGTGGCTGCATGTATAAAATGGCATTTCTGATGCGTTTCGAGGTGATGGATGAGCGCTGGACATCGCTCCGACAGCTCTGCAGCTGACGCCACATAATTACTGTATCGCCGTCCGGGTGAAATTACCAAATTACACCAAACCCCCAAGAGGGAATGGCTTGAGCGACAGGTCCGGCCAAGGATAAAAACACAAACATTCAAGAGAGGGTTAAAAAGCGGAAGGTTAGGTCCATAAGGAATAGTTTTTTTTTTGTTTTTTTTAAAGGTGGGAGGGAGGGGATACAATTTGTTGGGAGACTGAGTGAGAACTAATTATGTCTAATAAGGCAGTAGAGAGGCTCTTGATTAGCGCACAGATGCTGAGGTAATTTCTGCCTCGTGATTGCTTCACATCTGGGCTCTTTGTGAAATCATATGAATTTAGCAGTATAATATATTCATTTATTTAGTCATTCAGAGCGGATCATGAATTCAAAATATACGTCCTGTACATAGACGCACATTGTACGTATATTCCATCGAGAGGGTCATTCGGTCTATTCGCGCGTGCGTCTTTACGCAGAAAGCCGAGTCATGCTAACAGCAGCACAAACCGCTTCCCGGCAACAAAATACGCAACACCAGGATGTTTACAGGTGCGTGTTTGTGACTTGTTGAAAATTATCGTCTGTATAAGATAAAGCTATTCTTTCTGACCATCGGTTTTCACCGCACAGAATGGTGAAAGGCGTGTCCATTGGCGGGGAAAAAAAAAAAAAAAAAAAAAAAGTGACAGGGGGGAAAAAAAAACCCATTTAGATTTGTACATTATCAACGAGCAGCGTATAATTAGCCACAGACACAGTATGGAATTATCACTGCGTCAGTTTTTAGCGTACCCATTAATCACTGCCGCGCTATCATAGCCTCTGAAACGAGTGTGAAGGGACGAGAGGTCCGGAGGCGATGCTCTGACTACATCAGAAGAAGTGAGAAATTGTTTGACGCACCAGCGAGGGCCACTAATGGAGTGGCTCTCTAATTTGCAGCGTCTTCCCAGAGCACGAGAGCGAGCGTGTCCGGCTAAAGGGTGTTTTAGACTGATTAAAGTCTAGGGTAGGTCCTTGTTGGGGTTTTGGGGATGAGATGATGAGATGACGCTTGGTGAAGGGAGGCAGTGTGCCAGATCAAAGATCTTGGCAGACACAGTGGACACATCACCGAGAGCTGAATCCACTCTGCTTCCGGTTAGTGCGCACGGAGATTCAAGATTTTACAGATTTCCTAACTGTTACTAGAGAATCCACCCCCCCCCCCCCCCCCTCTCTATTTCTGCATTATCTACTATTTCTGAAAATTACAGAAAATCAAACAAACGGAAGTCAGAAGACAATAACAAACAAACAAAGTCAGAAGGACAATAAGAAAGAAAGAAAGAAAGAAAGTCAGAAGGACAATGAGAAAGAAAAAAGAAAGAAAGACAAAGAAAAACATACAAAGTCAGAAGGACAATAAGAAAGAAAGAAAGAAAGAAAGAAAGAAAGTCAGAAGGACAATGAGAAAGAAAGAAAGAAAGAAAGAAAGACAAAAAGAGAAAGAAAGTCAGAATGGCAATAAAGAAAGAAAAACAAAAAGTTAGAAGGACAATGAGAAAGAAAGAAAAAAACAAAAAGAAAGCAAGTCAGAATGGCAATAAGAAAGAAAGAAAAACAAAAAGTCAGAAGGACAATGAGAAAGAAAGAAAGAAAGAAAGAAAGAGAAACATACAAGCAAAGAGAAAGAAAGTCAGAAGGGCAATTAGAATGCAAGAAAGAGAAAGAAAAACAAAGAAAGAAAGAACGAACGAAAGAAACCCCAAAAGTCAAAAGGGCAATAAGAAAGAAAACAAGAAAGAAAGAAAGAAACAAGCAGGAGAAAGAAAGTCAGAAGGGTAGTAAGAAAGAAAGAAAGAAGAAAAAAAGTCAGAAGGGCAATCAGAAAGAAAGAAAGAAAGAAAGAAAGAAAGAAACAAACAAAAAGTCGAAAGATACAAACAAACATTTTACAGACACACTGCATAATGACCTTGCAGCATTTCTGATGGCCATAATAACTACAGTCAGGCCACGCCCCCTTCAGGTTTAACTCCTACACAGATATTACTCAGAAGGACAATAAGAAACAAACAAAGAGAAACTGATGTCAACACGCAGCGCTTTATTAGTAAAAAGTGAGAAAATCGCATTTAAAGATCTCGCGCCAATTCCACTGAAAGATGCCACGCCTACCCACACATGTAGAACCCCACCCATATACAAAAACAACAACATTACAACCAAAATCGAAAGAATTCTAATCCTACAATGGGACACGGGATATCATTAGGATTATCACTCGTCCCCCACGTCAGACCCCGTCTCATTCTTCCCGCCTTTCCGTTTTGACGCCGTGACGTCGCGTGAGCCGGGATCCGATCACAACCTGAAGTGATCGGGATCAGGAGAAGCTATCCAAAAAACGTCGGCAAATGATGAGCCTTAACCAGCAAAGTCTGCAGACTTGACCGCCAGGAAGACTAAAATACGGACATGTCCGCAGCAGGCTTGCTTTCCCACAGCATACACACCGTCTTCAAGTAGGACATCACGACGGATATTACAGCTGGAAAACCTCACACGTCTCCTTCTTTACAACGCTGGAGATTTCGCCTAAAGGCACTTTGTCACAGCAGCTCCCGGAGCACCATCTTCATCATTCAGAAGACAAGCTGATGCTATTGATCCAGCAGTTCTGTTCAGACCTTACTTACTGTCGACAGATACATTAAACTTATATTAAAGTGCTTGGCGACGTACGTTATTTAGCCGCGTAAACTCTTCCGCTTACGCTATAAAACGGCTTAATCGATCGATCGCAGACGTTTACTTAGGAAGAAAATACCTTGGAAACTTTTAGTCTGCCGATTTCAAAATGGCAGAATAGGTGCTAAAAGTTAATGAGTTTTCAGGAGAGAGAGACGGCAGGAAGAAAACTGCAAATCACCAAATTAAAGCGAGTCGCTCTCGGCTTCAGACGGTTAATCTATGATGATAATCCATCTGACGGTGAGGAGGAGCCAGGAGTGACAAACAACCTCACCGCATCATAATAAGTGTGTGTTTGTGTGTGTGTGTGTTTTGAGGAGTGGATGGGGGGCGTAATCAGAATGAACTACATGTCACTTACTAATAGTGGGTACTTTGTTGTGATTGATTTGTTTTTGCACAGTGTGCGCAGAGACTCGAGTAGAAGCGAGCGTGACTTCTCAGCCGAGGAGTTCAAAATGCATCACAGGCTAACGATTAGCGTTATTGCTCCAGGTGCGCTCTCGCGGTAAATATCAGGCCTCTGCATCTGCTTCAGAGAGAGAGAGAGCGAGCGAGAGACAGGGGGGTTTGACCCTGATGGAGACGACGCTGATGAGCGAAAGCGCCGAATAAACAAGCAAACAGAAATAAGTGAGGAAACACACAGGGGTTTGTGTGATCTGGGTGCAACAAATCAAACTTGTGCATGGGAGACAGGAAGGGAGGAAGTAGTATTCTGCAGTTTGAGGGCACACACACACACAAATCATTTAGTGACTTTGAGAGGAAATAGATTAGATTAACGCAGGCTTCTGAGAGAATAGAAGATAATGAACCCGCTTGAACGTTGAGATTAAAGACAAAGCACATCAGAAGCAGTGTTTGAGATTAGAAAGTAATAACGGCAGCAAGTTAGATCTGTTACTCAAGTAGTGTGTGTGTGTGTGTGTGTATGCGCGCCTTTGGCTACTGAGTTCTATCACTTCACATCTTCAGTGTTTTACAAAAGAGAGAGAGAGAGAGAGAGAGAGAGAGAGAGAGAGAGAGAGAGAGAGAGAGATCTTCATTAAAAATCATATAGTAAACTTTTAACACCAAAATATGTAAAAACTATCCTCTAAAAGTTCTCACCTCTTAAGGGTGCGGCCGTAACCGTATTTGCGGCCTCGGGCTTCCGAGATTTCATTTAACTCCTCACTCAAATTTAAGTGTGAATCAAAATGCAATCTATAAAAATCTAAACACCCCCCCCCCCCCCCCCCCCCCGTTAGTGTTCCCTGAACGGATCTCGGTCTAAACCGTCGGGCACGATGCTGGCTGTTCTTTCTTAACAAAGAATAATTTAATCAAAAAAATTTTTTTTTTTTTAAATCAGAAGAAATCATGTTAACAAACATAAAGGAACATTAAACTGAAGATTAAAATGGCTGTTAAAATAACTAAACAATTGAAGACCACAGTAAGGGAACTGATAAATAAAAAAAAAAGAACGAACGGACAAACAATTAAACGAACGCGACGCACACTGCATTAAAAACTGAATAAATACTTAAATAAATAAGCGCTGAAAGTCAGAAAACAAATGAACAAACAAATAAATAAAGCATCACATGTATTTTAATGAGACCAGAAGGAAAACTAATTATAATAATAAAAAATAAAAAAAAAGTCAACTTAATAAATAAGTAAACAATAAAGCAAACATCAAGGAATTAAAAACTTAATGAACTAGACAGATAGATAGATGGATAGATGATACATAGACAGATGATAGATAAATAGATAGATGGATAGATAGAGAGATGATAGATGGATAGATAGAGAGATAGACAGATGATAGATAAATAGATAGATGGATAGATAGAGAGATGATAGATGGATAGATAGAGAGATAGACAGATGATAGATAAATAGATAGATGGATAGATAGAGAGATGATAGATGGATAGATAGAGAGATAGACAGATGATAGCTATATAGATGGACAGATAGATGGATGGATGTATAGATAGAGAGATGATAGATAGAGAGATAGATGATAGCAATATAGATGGATAGATAGAGATGATGGCTATATAGATGGATAGATAGATGATACATAGATAGATGGATAGACAGAAATAGATAGATGACAGCTATATAGATGGATAGATGGATGGATAGATAGATAAATAGATAGATAAATAGATGGATAGATAGAGATGATAGATAGATAGAGACATAGATGATAGCTATATAGATGGATAGATAGATAGAGAGATAAATGATAGATAAATAGATGGATGGATAGATAGAGAGACAGATAGAGGGATAGACAGATGGATAGATGATAGCTATATAGATGGATAGATAGATAGAGAGATAAATGAGATAAATAGGTGGATGGATAGATAGAGAGACAGATAGAGGGATAGATAGATGGATAGATGATAGACAGGTGGATGGAGAGATGGATAGATACATAGATAGAGAGATGGATGGATGTATAGATAGAGAGATAGATGATAGCAATATAGATGGATAGATAGATGGATACATAGATAGATGGATAGACAGAAATAGATAGATGACAGCTATATAGTGGATAGATAGATAAATAGATAGATAAATAGATGGATAGAGAGAGATGATAGATAGAGACATAGATGATAGCTATATAGATGGATAGATAGAGAGATAGATGATAGATAAATAGATGGATGGACAGATAGAGAGACAGATAGAGGGATAGATAGATGGATAGATGATAGACAGATGGATGGAGAGATGGATAGAAAGATACATAGATAGAGAGATGATAGATAGAGAATAAATTAAGAAACAAACAAATAAATAAAATCACATATACTTTAATGAGACCAGAAGGAAAACTAAACTATACAGAAGTATTTTTTAAAAATAAAATAAAATGAACAATAAATGAAAAATAAAGGAATAAAAACTTAATAAACAGGAGTGACAGAGACAAACATAAACCTAGAGTAAATGAATAAACGAATAAACAAACAAACAAACAAACAAACAAATAAATAAATAGCAATGCACCCCGCAATGAAGGAAAACAAAATTACTGGACAAAGAACAACAACTAAAAACCAGAACAAACAAACAAACAAACAAACAAACAAACAAAGTGAACGAGTTGTGATTAATCATAAACGAGCTTCAGCAGAAGAATGTGAATTTAAAGCTGCACATCCAAAAGCCTGCATCTGTTTCTCTTGTTAGCGCGTTAAAGCCATCGTGTTTGTCTTTGGGTGTCATAAAATGCTGCAGGCGATAAAACCCTCCTGCCTTCAGTTTCAATCCGTGACTTTCCATCATTCAGCGTTTTATTTCAGTGTGAACGGAGAGGTAATAAAACGACGAGGCAGACGGGGGAGAAGAAGAAAAAAAATAACGCTATTCTGAGAGTCATATAAGCTCCACTTGATGTCAGTGACCCCTGTGTGCATGGGGTCAAGTGTGGCACAGCTCAAACAGACCGGCATTCTCCACTCCGTCGCGGTGGTTTGTTTTGCCAGTCGTCACCGCTCTCTTAAACGGCTTCTGCGCATCCATCACGCTGAGCCTCTGACACGATCTAATAGTGCACTGCTTGAAATACAACATCTGCTCGGGCTGGCACGTGGGCGTGTCTTAGAAATGTTCAGTAACCTCTCACAACCCCCAGCTGTGAATATATATATATATATATATATTCATATTCTAAGATTTTTTTTTTTTTTTTTTTTTTTTTAGATGAGAGAATGCTGTCTACATGCTTTCTCCTACAGGAAAAAAAAAAAAAAAAAGAAAAGAAAAGTGAGCATCGGGGAGCGGGATTTGGAATCTGTAGACGCAGAGTTTCCACTGAGAACATCTGATAAATATTCAAAATGGCAGGGATGCCTTCAGCTTTGTTGCCACATGTTTCCCATCACGCTAACACTACTAGACACCAGGATATAGTGAAGTAATTACTCATGCCATTAGGGCGAGTGATGGACTTTTTCATTTAAAATTTCATGATAAATTCAGAACGGCGCAAACCGCTCTGTTCTGCTACAGACGCTGCACCGAGAAGAACTGTTTATCGTGCTTAACGTGAAGAAAAATAATCAACTGCGTGCATGTTGACATCAGAGATATGAAGATCTTTTATCTTTTTACATGCCAAGATATCATGTTGATACAATTAGATACTACTAAGTTTAGAAAGGTTTCGAAAGTTAGCTTTTCTCCACAACGGCTTACGGTAGGGGTTCCCAAACTTTTCCAGGGCAAGGCCCCCCGAATGGCATTAACATTTGACCGAGGCCCCTCTTTTGCAAGATGTCTTTAAAGCACATTAAAAACACAGAGTTCTGAATATAACCCCCTTTTTTTTAATTTATTAATAATTACATCTTGACATTAGGAATTGATTGTGTGTGTGTGTGTGTGTGTGTGTGTGTGTGTGGTTGTCTGAGAGTGAGAAAGAGAAAACATACTAGTGGGAAGGATGGGTACACCAAATTGTTGAGGCCCCCCAGGCGCCCCCTCTCTGAAAACCACTGGCTTAGGGTATTCAAATATGATCGACTTTCCTTTCTATTTCCTGTATAACAGGGCAAATCTCCCCGTTTCTTCTTTCCCACTTTGTAGCTCGATTCTTTCCGACTTCCAACTTCCGAGCTAAGTGAAACGCAGCATTAGCATGGGGTCAAGATAACAACCAATCAGGCTGCAAATCAGGCTAAAACTGCAAGGCCACGTGAAGGAATCATGTCGATGCAACTACAGCGGCAGGCTCTGGTAAGATGGGGAATGAAAACAGGCTTAAGGGTGGATGTGAAGATGGAGGTATGTCATCTGGAAGCACCACTTACACTTCCTAGCTGAACACACAGAGCAATATCGGACAAAATCACTACTAGCCTGTGCACCCGGGACAAGCGAACCGTTTTTCTTCTTCTTTACTTGCTAGTGCCTTTCTCAAAACACATCTTTTCTCTCCTGCTTTATTCAAATGGATCCACTAACCAAATAACAGCAAATAACATCTTTAGGTGCGATGTGAACAGAACACCAGGACTCATAACTGAGACGCGCACATGATGTTCTGCATTAGAAACTTATCAAACGTGGATCTGGGGTTAGCATATTGAATCTTTCACTGGAGCTAATAAATATATATGGGTTGTGTAAGTGCAACTGTATTGTATGTTATTACTACATGTATATACTAGAAATGCACCGGCTGATGATCAGCATCGTTTAAAAACATCCGACGATCAGGGCCGATTATATCCCGTCAATAAACATTCAAATAAAAACTGATCTCAACTCGATCACGTGTGAGCCACCCCCAATCCATCCTCCTCCTTCTCGTGTGCTGTAAACGTTCTTCAGGGACACCGACGTTCCCGGCCATGACCTTAGCATTAACTATTTATTCACCGAGAGCCCAGGGCGAACGGGTTTCGTTTATGCAGAGACGCATTAAAAAATAAAACGCTTTCCACTGGGTTTGGAGAGAAAAGCAGGATGGAAGGACGTTTTTCTTATCATGCGTTTATTTATTTAGCTTCTTCAGGACTGAGCCTTGCACGGCGCAAACACTTCGATCTCGACTGACCGCTGCTTACTTCATTAACCCACGCGGGACGTCTCAAACGCGCCTAGACCTTGAGCAAACCATGACGGAATAACACGATTCTCCTAGCCTGTTAAAAATTGGTAATGTCCTAAAGATAATGGAATTTTTTAAAGAAATGCATTGTTACTCTCCAGCCCTAAAATAAATAAATAAAAGTGTGTTTTTTTTTTTTTTGTTTTTTTTTTAAAATCTCTTAACTTTCTGTGGTTTGACGATTAAATAATTTACCATCTGAGCTCGCGTTGTCTTCCTGCGTTTTACGGGGCTATTTACGACTACATTAAAAAGGGCTTGGCTCAAATGCCATCAGCGTGCATTAATATTTCATTATTAGTTTTGAATATGAACTTGGATGCGGGTGCATGGATGCACGATGCGGAAGAAAAACGTTTACGAGACTTCCTGATTATCACACGGAAATCTCTGCACGCGCCGTGATATCATCTCCTTATTGTTTTTTTTTTTGTTGTTTTTTTCTAATTTTATTTTATTCTGTAATAAAACATTATTCAAAAAAGGATCAAAAGGAATACACATCAAAATGATATCTTCAGACAATTTCTAAAAACTTTAAATATCTTCAAAATGATCAGTTTTTAGGGCGTTTAGATGTCTAGAGAGAACGACATGACGCTGCGCCACCATGCTAGACGCGTAATCACATTCGTTTCGTAATAATACGAGGCCGAATTTGAGTAATGTGAGCCATATGTGAAGTACTCTCTCTGGGGCTGGGGCGTGTCATTTGGTCTCGTCTTTACCCGAAAAAAAAAACAACAACAAAAAAAAAAAGAGGTAGAGAGAAATGTCTGAGTCATAAATGCCTTTATGTGAAACAAGCTCGGCTTGTGCGAGGAGAACTATCTGATTTTACATCATTACTCTCCGGCACTTTTCTCGGGCCGGCGCGAGGCCCTGTCCCTCGGGGAAACCGAGTTTCTGTCTGAAACACAAGCAAGCATTTTATTCTCACAGATATGATTTTTTTTCTTTCTTTCTCCATGTGTCCTGTTTGCTTTTCTGAGTCCACATTAGTCAAAGTGAAATCAACCTGGTAAACCCGACACGTTGGAACGCTGCAAACGCCTACTGCTTTTGAAGAATGCGTTTCTGATGAGCAAAACTGGTTTCTTGACTCATCCCGCGCTGCTGTATTCCCACTTGCTCACTGCTTTCAAGGCATCCTCAGACCTATTTTGACAGGACAAATAACATTTTAATCATCGCTACTCGGACGGAAACCCTCTTGACGGTCGAGAAGGGGAAGCGTGATAAAAGGGCAACACCCAGGAGATGGTCTTGTATTGATCGTCGCTAGAAGATTCTTCACAGTAAACATAATTAAGTTCAGATGGACTCAGGATCATTAAATTCCAAGAAGATGAACGTGGTACAGAGTGTTCTGGAAGCTACATCTGGGGACGCTTCCTGTTCGGCCTTTCCGCGGAAAGCCACCTCATCTGTATAACTTCGTACTAGTCGCGGCAGATCAAGAAGCTCCTAAAGCAAGAGCAATTTAATTCCTGAATACTATAATGGTAAGCACAGGGGCTTCTTCAGTCCAACCAAAATGGATGGAGAGGGGGACGTGGGAAGAAATGAGGAAAGAGGGAGGGGGTGGAGAAATGTCAATTTGGCATCATTTTGGCAGAGGTTAGGATCATGAAAGGGTTGAGAAGGAGGAGCTCAAGAAACGGGCACATTGAGGGTGGGGTGGAGAGAGCAAGAGAGAGCGAGAGATGGGGAAAATACGGCGATTTTTAATGTCGCAAAGTTGTGCCAGGACATAAACAGTAAACAGACCATATGTCTCATATAGGCTGCACTCCCTGGCTGGCAAGCAGTGCAGCATAATCTGCCGTTTACAGATGCCGTCAGAATGTAAACACAAACCTGTGCGTATTTCTTACGACCAGACATCTGACCCACCTCATCACACGCTAGACGCACGCTTTACTTTGCATCACGGAGCTTGCATAACCATGGCAACAGATGCAGCCTGTTTTGTCTATGTGCTGTTCTTTGTGCATTCTCCAGGCTTCCATTGTCCATTACAATAACGCGCTTCGCCGTCGTATGAAAGGAATACAGATGAAAATCATTATGTGTGGTGTTTAATGGGGAAAAAACGACAGCATTACACATGCTTCAAGTGGCTCTTCTGTGGTACGAGTCTTTTACACTTAATCATTTTTTTGCTTAAATAAGGACTTGGCAAAATATATTTAAGAGCACTTAGCAAACTTTTATATTGAAGAGTATTTGTGTTATGTGCTGCTGTATCACTGAATGGACTAAGCCTTGTTAACTTTGTGTCTGTTGCCTCTGGACTCGTTCTGCCTCTGCACATTAATACATCATTAGCTGTGGCCCAATTCTGAAGGGAAGCAACTTTCACTGACTCCTGAAGAAGAAGGGAAAATAAATAAATAAATAGAAATCTCACACTCATACTGAGACACAAGTACATCCAGTGCAATAGATCCATGACCCCAAGAGAAATGGAGGGAATAACAGACAGATGATTGGTCAACAGACAGAGATAGAAGGATAAATAGAGTAATAGATAGATAGAAAAAGTGATGGATGGATGGATGGATGGTTGGATGAATTAATCAGTGGATGGATTGATCGGTGGATGAATGGATGGATGGTTGGACAGAGACAGATGTTTGGAGAGATGGATGTTGGATAGATGGGTTGGTGTTTGGATAAATGGATGTTGGATGGGTGGGTTGGTGTTTGGAGAGATGGATGTTGGATGGGTGGGTTGGTGTTTGGATAAATGGATGTTGGATGGGTGGGTTGGTGTTTGGATAGATGGCTGTTGGAAGCGTGGGATGGTGTTTGGATAGATGGGTTGGTGTTTGGATAGATGGCTGTTGGAAGGGTGGGTTGGTGTTTGGATAGATGGGTTGGTGTTTGGATAGATGGGTTGGTGTTTGGATAGATGGATGTTGGAAGGGTGGGTTGGTGTTCGGATAGATGGATGTTGGAAGGGTGGGTTGGTGTTCGGATAGATGGATGTTGGAAGCGTGGGTTGGTGTTCGGATAGATGGATGTTGGATAGATGGATTCATGGGCAGGTGGATTTGTAATTGGGTAGATGGATCTGTGGTTAGATTTATTGGTGGATGGGTGGGTTGGAGTTTGGATAGATTGATTCATGGGCAGGTAGATCGGTGTTTGGATAGACGGATTGGCAGATGGGTGATAGCTGGATGGATAATAGATAGCTAGATAAATAGATAGATGGTTAGATATGATATGGGTGAGAATCCAGGAATTGACAGCCGTGTACTTCTAGAGAAGCAGGAGGAATCACACCAAGAAGTCCCTTACAACTACAGCAATGCATTAGGTACTTGTGCATCTCTTGGTACATTTTTCCACACTGCCTTTCAGACGCTCAGTCGGACAGGAAATAAAACACACCGACAGTCTTAGAAGGGTTGTATCAGTTGGAACTATTTACCTCAGAATAAACAGAACGGATAAGAGACAGAGAGAGAAAGATTCGTCGCTGATAACTTACCAGCAATGAAAACAATAACAGTAACGATGAGCAATGACAACAGGAAGAGCAGAATGAAAACTGCTTTCCCTTGGAAGGCCAGATGAGGCTCCGTAAGGCTCGAGAGAGACCAGCCTGGGAACTTTCACTCAGAGCATGTGATACTGACTAATGAAAGACATCACACACACAAACACACACACACACACAGAATCCTGGTTCGTCTATAAAAACCTGCCAATGCCTCTCTGGCTGGATTGCCGCAAGGGTTCTGGCTAACATTACACGCGATTCAATTGTTGATGCTCACAATATAAGATCAAAAGACAGCAGGGAAATTGCCAAGGGATTCTTATCCATTCTGTGCTGCTGCCTGACACTGAAAGCTACCTGGGAGAAAAATATAATCTCTGATTTATGTGTCTGATAACCATGTGTGAGCCTTATGAGTGACAGAAACAGTGGGCTTTTTTTTAACCCATAGATTCTAATGTTGCCAAGACACCTTCTTCAAAACCCAGAATTCTTTTCACTGATCTGCTTCTGTATTCCCAACCTGCATTAGAACCTGCACACCAATCCCTGACCCAACACTGCAACCGTGTTGTGTCATCCTATCACTGTTACTTGAAATAATCACACACACACAGTCTCAAGAACACACTAAGAACGCCACTAGCTAATGAAATAAATCATGGATGAAATATCAATCACTTTACAAGCTAATAGTTCCCTTTAATGTCTTTGTTTGAGTACAGATGGCCCCTTCAGCCACTCGTATGACAGTAAGTCATCATCATAATAATAATCCTCCTAATAATACAACTCTATTAATCAAAGCGGCTTGCTGGAATGTTCAGAACAAAAACTCTGACTCAGGCTTGAAGAGTCATTAATTAATCGAGCGATGAGCTGTTTTTCGTTAATTGGTCGCAATCATCTCGATGCGGAGCAAGGTGACACAGCATACGGGCCTGAGCAGAGCCGTAACGCTGACTTGGCCGCAGCATTACACGGTGTTGCTTCCTTGAGTAAATAAGGTTGACAGAAGGGTACTTACACTTGGCAGGAAGGTCGTAGCCGCAGGTGATCTTGGCTTTGCCCGTCTCGCAGCCGTTTAGTGAGTGGCACTCTTCATACAGGTAATGTCCCGCTGCTCTGTGTATGCAGCCATCCACTGCACAAAAAAAACAACAAACGATCCTTCAATACTACTGAAATTACATAACTGATTCAAATACTAATACACATTTCTAAGAGTCTGCACAAGGCAATTCATGAAAGAAGGTCAGGATAAGGTAATACAATAATAATAATAATAAAAATAAAAAAAAACCCCTCTCATTTGTACGAGTGTGATCTCAAGCTTTTTTTGTTTTGTGAGATTCTTTTTAAGGATGTAATGATAAAGTGTAATAGGCCTAGAAAAGAACCCGTTCCTGGCAGAACTCCCCTGTAAACGTAGGGCTGATCACTTCAGTCTAGGAAGCTGAAGGCAATTATAGAAACAGGCCTGACAATGGAAGATGACGCCAGAATCTCTGATATCTCCACAGAGGTGTTTAGGTTAGGAAGCAAAAAAGGATTACATTCCTCCAGCTAACCCTCCTCCTCCTCCGCCTCCTTCTCGGTCTTCACTAGCTTCAAATCTTCAAAGCCAACAGCCCCTGCTGATTTATGTATCTACACATCCACTCTGTTCTTCTTAAACGGAGTTCATGTGAAGAACGTTTCACCTTGGCACAACCGTTGCACCTCTCCACAGTTGAGGTTTTACTTTCACGTGGGATCGTCATGTGATAAACCGCAGCTACCGAGTTGAGGGAATGATAAAAGAAACTATTATGCAACCTTGATACCGGTCTACAACAGCAACACTGCACCAGAACTGCAACAGGACTTTCCCACATGAAGGCCTTGGTAAATCTGAACAAATGGGCATCATCATCATCATGGATCTGGGCTTACATCAGAGTAAGATGGAGGCAAATAAATGTCACCCGGGTAATGACACCATCAGATGGCATCAAACATTGCAAGAGGACAGGCTGCTAATACAGAACCGAGAGAGACTGAAGAGAAATGAAATGTAATGTTCCACTCCATCTCCTCTCTCATTCATTGGGCAATGAGTTGGCAAATGAGCATGAACCGCCTTGGAATAACATGAAGGCAAACAAACCATCATAGCGCCTAGATAATTTTTCAATTTCAGCACAAATATAGAAAAACACCACGTGGCGAACAGCTGGAGGCGAAAATGCTGTGGTCATTCATGTTTAATGTACTGATGCACGGCATCTGTACAAAGCTTCTGATGAATTTTGGAGAAACGATTGTCCGACAGGTTGATCATCAAGCAGAATTGTTAAGAAAAGTTATGTCCTTCGATCCATTCAAAATGAATGACCACAGATAAATTACCATAAACTAAACAAAAAGGCCATATTTAGGGTACAGTTGCAAGCCAATGACTACCTAAAGTCTGTGAGCATTAAACGGCACTAGATGCTTGGTACACTATCAGACTGGTTTGATGTTCTGCCAGGCATATAAAACTATCATTTTCAGTTCCTCATAGTTTAAAGCCCTTCTGTTTTCGAGTAAATTGTAACATCAGGAGGCTGCGGCTATTTCCCACAACGGGAGCCACTCAGGTGCTTGTTCAGTCCCTCATCATCTTGAGATTGTACTACTGGAACTCACGCTTGGCTGGTCTTCCCCTGAGCACCATCCACCCCTGCAACTGATCCAGAATGCAATCTCGGCCAAGTTCTCCCACATCTCTTTGGCTTCCTGGCTTTAGCTGGCTGTAGCTACCAGCATCAGTTTTAAAATACCAATGCGTGCCTACAAAAGTGAAAAACAGACCCCTACCTCCCTGAAGGCACTCATCAAACCCTGCTCTGGACTACGCTCCCTTCTAGTGTCTCTTATAGCTCGATTCAAGGTAAAAAGCATCCCTCAAGGTAAAAAGAAGATACGAGTCAAGACTCTTCTCTGTACTGGCACCCAAGTGATGGGAGGAACTTCCCCTGGATATCCGAGCGGCTGTCGCTGGCGGTCTTAAATTGCAATTCAAGCATCTTAATGCAATTTAAGCATCTTAATGCTCTTAGACGTTTTCGATGGAGATTACAAAGAACTTTTTAAAGTTGCTCTGGATAAGAGGGTCTATCAAATGGTATAAAAGTAAAAACAGTTGACTGGGCCTCTGATGAGCAGACTGACTTGGTTAGTCAATACTCCACTTGTAAGATATAATACATTAAATCATCTCTACAAAATCTCAAGAAAACATTTTGAATAAAATTTTTCTCCCCAAGACCCCGAGGTTCGAATCCTGCCTCCGCCCTGTATGCGCAGAGTTTGCATGTTCTCCCCGTTCCTCGGGAGTTTCCCCTGGGTACTCCGGTTTCCTCCCCACATCCAAAGACACGCGTTCTAGGCTGATTTGTGTTTCCAAATTGTCCATAGTGTCAATGTGTGTGCAATTGTGCCCTGAGATGGGTTGCCACCCCGTCCAGGGTGTCCCCCGCCTTGTGTCTCGAGTTCACTGGGATAGGCTCAAGGTTCCTGTGTGACCCTGTGTAGGATAAGTGGTGCAGAGGATGCATGGATGGAAGTTGCCACCCAAGAAAAAACAATATAGCACAAGCCAAGGTCAATAACTTTCCATTTTCACTGCATGGCCCTGAAAAACCCCATAGTTACTTTAGCAGTATATTCAAGGTCATTGAGGTGAAGTCTTGTCCATGGGGTTTACATACAACATAGTGACTCATCACAACAACAGTCCCATGTTTCCAGTTTGCCTGTAGCATTTTTTGTTTCATACATCCTCAATAGCTGGCAGGTTTTATTTATTTATTTATTTATTACACATTTATCTTTAGTGAAATGCGTCGCCGAGAAAATCTACAAGGAACAAAGTACAAGAACACTGGGAAATGTATTTTTAAAATCATGCCATGCTATTCAAATGGATTCAACCCACTGGCAAACATGATTACGACACAATTGAGGTAGCCACATGCATACCTACGTATGTGAGAACAATAAAAGGGAATATACTTCCCTCGTTATCTTCGCAACTAAGTTCTAGTGATGTGGTTCCAGGCCTCTTTTGGTCCCAGCGATTTTGTAATGAACATGCTATTCCTTTCCTAACAATGCACGTGTGAGGGCCAAAATATTTTTGCTCATTTAAGCTCATTTCAGTAAGTATCAATGCCAGTAAAAATGGAAGCCAATGGATCTGGGCAGGGCTACAATTGCTTCTTACCCAACAAAGCTGTTAAAATCTCAAGATTTCCATACAAGGCCCAGTGAAAACATATGAGGAAAATTAACAGCAAGGGGAAAAGAAAAAAAAAAGTGTGAACCTTGTATCAAAAAGTTTCAGTGAGGGGAAACACAACAGGTGAAAATTTCAATCGCGACAGGTTAACACCATTACTACTTGCCAAAAACACAGAGTGTACAGCGTATCTAACACTGAAGCTAGACTACTCAGATTTGTGATAATTACAGGGTCAAAACACAGTCACGTCCCACCATCTGAACATTATATAACGCAGGGGTATTCATGTAAAATCCAGTTTTAACGTTGGGGTTTGAAAAAAAAAAAAAAAAAAAAAAAAACAAATAAAAAAAACAACCAAACCTGATTATAGCTGCTAAATTTTGGCAGCATGTGAAACTTCTTGTTCTGTTATTAAAACCTAAAACTTGTGAACTTAAGGCAATCTTTTCTTGCTATAAATGTACTGTGGAATATGCATTAGAAAAGATCTATTTTCCACAACGCTAGAACTTCCTCAGGATACGCACCGACACGGACCCGCACGCCAACTCCCACACCAAATCTCCCACACAAAATCCCAACAGAATCCATCAATCGAACGACTGATTCGATCCGGATGCAGCCGACGCAATGATGATGATAATTCACCGTATTTAAGACCGACAGATCACAAGTCAACAACAAGTAAACAACAGTCCAGTTGCCTAATAACCGCCTGATGTGTTACGACCACGCATACCAGATCCTGTATGTCCACGTATCTCAGTCTATTTAATACAGACATGTTTAGCGTTTTTCAATTTGCCACACTCCGGCTCTAAAATACAAATCCCTTTTTCACCTCCATGTAGTAAACACAAAATGATTTGCAGATGTGCCAGACATTACAAACATCTATGATTCATGGACATGTGTAATGCAACTGTTTCCCTTCCCGACACAAAGTGAATGAATCACGAATGCGTAGACCATAACACCAATGTGTCACAGTGTGGAGGTGACCAATTACGCTATACCCGTTCCTTCAAGACTGCCATTTAAAAGAAGTTCTTTTAAAAGAACTTCTGCCATTCATCTCAGTGAATGCGGCGTAGTATCAAGAAGGTTGTATTCACCTGACAGAAGTTCTCCGAGTGGAATTTACTCCATACCTTTTTCTATTCGAACATAAATATTCATTGAATGTCACTGTAGACTATTAATAGCGGTGATTTGATTTCATACCGCACATTCCTCAAGATGAAAAACTATAGTCACACTGTAATATTAATTTTTTTTTTTATTTGTATGGAGATGTCTCACATACAAGGCGATCCGCTGCAAGTCATTTTTTATTTTTTTTTAGCTACAAATTGATACACACATCAAATGTACATTCAATTCACACGAGACCCACGGGAGCCGGATTCCCTGCTGGATTTAGAGCTTTCATCTTTGGAATAGACTGAACATGTTTGGTTTTTATTCCTCATCCCACCTTAGACTTAGAAATTGCAAAACAAGAAAGCCAATGTGGGGAGGAGAAAACAAATATGTTGAATAGATTGCCGGGTTTCTTTTTTTTTTTTTTTTTGGTGCATGGCTTGAAAAGACACTGCGGGTATAAACGTGATTTAAGCCTAGTGATAAAGTTAAAAGATGCGATGAGAGCAAGCTCGAGTTAAATCATATAGACCTTTTATCTTTCTTATAAATCATGCAGCGGAGCTATAAAATAAAGGATGCAATAATAGATCAAACACATAAACGAATGTGTACTGTGTGGTCTGATTACTGACAAACAGCGACGGCCCCTGGAGTTTCCGAGCCAGATGTAATTTGGGATGAAGCTAAATCAGGAAGGATGTCGGTTTTTTTTTTTTTTTTGGTTTTGTTCTCCAACTAAATGGTAGTGTACAAGGCCGAGTTTAAACCAGAGCGCTTAAGTGGATCAGCATCGGTACGAGTTTGCAGTAATTCTGTTTGGGCTAGATTGCCTCCAACAGATGCGGAGGGAACTTTCCCTCGAGTAGGAAAAAGAGGGCATGAGCAAAACGATAACGTCTCACAACTAACGCGGGACTAATGAAGAACAGGCCTCTCGGAACATTTTCAGAGTTGGCAACACAAATCGAAAAATGTTGGGGGTGGGGTCGGAAGTTCCGCGTATTCAGAGTTGGGTTACGCACCTGCTTAAGTCAAGATTCAGGGCTCCTTATACAGATTATCCAAATGACCCGTGTGTCGTTCACACCTCCATATTTGCCAGATTTCTCGAGTAGATCTGTCTGAAATGGCAGCTTTCACTTCAAGTTTGGTTTAATCGAACTTCCACAATACTTAACTCGGAATACGGTCCCTCGTGCTGATCCTTCATACGCTGTCCATATACGCTGGACATATATATGCCCGCTAAAATACACAGCTAACACTGAAGAGACGTGACGACATCCCAAAGTACAGAGTGTGACCGGTTGTGAAGTGACCATCTGTCATCAAACAATAAAGTTTGCAATATTTCCCAGTAGGATATTGGTATCAGGACAGATTGTTCAGTTCCCTGGAGACTAATAACTACAGCTGAGAAACTGTCAGCACACACTACAGGGATATATTAAAAATGATTCTTGAGCCATAACCAGACTGATATTAATTCTCTGCATACTGGCTACCCCTGGAAATAATGACTGAGTGGGTTGCTGATGGCTTCTGCGCCATTACTTCAAAGTGACACCAGTTTAATTTCACTCCGTTTGAATGGGCCACGTTCCGAGATCGGCTTCGCGAGGATGACTGGCAGCTCGGCCGGGCGCCCCGTAGCCTGTGTAGAGGTGTCGAAATATGATTTCGCAGATCTCTAAAGACAGGCAATCTGAAAACTCTTTAGGTGCTAATGCTGGACTCTTCTGGCGGTTCAATGCCATAATCTCTCAATCCCATCCCGCAGTCACCTCAGCAGGACTATGCAGAGATGAATTCCGATATGAAAAGCGCCAGGCGTTCAGCCTATGTAACGAGAGCGAGTTCTGAGCCGTCGTTGGCGTGGTTGCAGCTGTTGCCCACCTTGGAGGCAACAATGCAGAATCCGAAACAATGTAACCACAAGAATCAATAAAACAGCATGGTTCGCCCGAGGCTCAAAAATATGGGCCTCCCTAGCGACTGAAATCATTTCTGCTCATAACAAATGAATTAACAACACAGAAAGCAGGTCTCAGCCTTTGTGGCAGCAGAAGCATGACCCAGATGCAAGGCAGGCTGTCAATTTATTTTCTAATCTAAGAGGGATTTAAGAAGGAATTCCCTGCTGATTGCAATGCTATAGACGAGAGTGCGAACTCATGGAGGCGATGCCTGATCCTCATTAGCTAAGTGTGGCGTTTATTGTCACCTTCGAGTGCCGAACCCGTCACATAAATCTGCTCCCAGCAGGGACCGAGACTGCTGGCATGTGTGTGTGTGTGTTTTGGGGGGGGTGGGGGGGTGGGGGGGGGGGGGGACTTGGGGGGGGGTTCTGTATGAGATGGCATCCTAGGCTATCTTCATATTTATATATGCTCCCCAGGGGGTACACAAAGGTGCTGGAATTTATTCAGCAAATATTGTCAATTACAGCTAAATGAACTCGACGCCTGCCAAAGATCCAGTGCAGGAGTTCCCTAGAAGATAAGCGATCCTGTTATATCAACATGTTAATGGAACTACTGAAGTGCACACATCCATACTGTGGCCAAACCTGGTGATTTTGACCAGGAGAACTAAACCTGTCCCAGACATTTACTCGGGTTATAATAACAGCAACAGTGCCTACTCCAAGGAGATGGACCTAGTTTGCGAAAGTTGTTGCAAACATGTTAAATGGACCAGGTAGCAATGCTACCCGGTGCTATATTTAACCCTCTCGTATCTGTTCTCATCACCTCCACCATCTACACTCATGCATCACCGTTAAGTTCTCTATATATATATATATATATATATATATATATATATATATATATATATATATATATATATATATATATATATATATCTCTTTTCCTTACTGCGGCTGCTTGAGATGCCTTCCTAAGTGGGACAGTGCATTGATTCATTTGAAGTTCCTTGGTCACCTTTCAGTCCTGCGCTAATGAAAGCAGCTCAAGCTTCTGAAAGGAATAGGCAAACGCACTCGAGAAAGGGCTTGAGGCAAAACTAAAGTGAAGCACAGTCAGTGCGACGAAGAGAAGGAAAGGAATTTGTGAATATAAGAAGGAATGAAATGTTTTCAAGGAAAGCGCAGACCTTTTTTTTTTTTGTTGTTTTCCCCCCCTCAGAGCACAAAGAGCATATCATCCCACTTTCTTTTCTTCCCGCACCTCTGACAGTGGCCCGATTAGACAAAGTGAGCAGTGGAGTAACCTTGGCAATGCTGAGGATGGTGCCATCTCCTGCAGGCATTCTAACGAACCACTAAAGCTGTGTGAACCTTCCTCAGGCTTTTCTCATAGAGCATCCACTCTCCCTTTTCTTCTCTCTGCTCCCGCTCTTTTTCTTCTGCTTCTTCGTCTTTTTATATATTTTTTTTGCCTCCCCTTCTGATACCGAGAAGTCCTGCTCCGCTTTCATTACAATACCCTGCCTTTCAAAAATGGTGTCAGGCACAATTTTCCCTCCCTAATTATTTTCCGTCCCTGGTGAGGTTTGGAGATCAGGCCTGGGGGAAGAGCTGCCACGAAGTGCACAGAAGGGTGGGTTAGGGTGGGCTGGGTGAGAAACAAGGCCTGAAAATACGAAATTGGCCTGGATGAACTGATTATGAACAGAGGCGCTCTGCTAGCATGCTAATCTGTCAGACAAAGGTAGCGTCACGCCGGTGGCATCGCAGGTTTGGCAGGAGAACGAGTCGCGGTACACTTCCAGATTCCGTGCCCCGATGAATTCAGTGCTAGTTAGCAACTCCAGCCCTCGCTTTCCCAACCCCTGTGATTTACCACACAATTTTCTACCCAGCTAATTGCACTGAAGGAGATAATGGCATGAATTAAGCACTAATCAAGTGCTTCTCAGTGCTCGAAATGTCAGATATTACACGTCTCATCCCCTGTCGCTAGATCAACTCCACTAAGGGATCGTGACGGGGCGGGGAGGAAAAAAATAAATAAAAAAAACAGGATAGGAGAAGGGTATTGTTGTCTTATTCAAGGGCTCTCTAGAAACAAAGACGTTTATTAATATGCTACATGTAATGCTAAACGCTAGTAGGCCACTGGCTTGGTATTTCACACAATTCTTATTTCTTTAGCTTTTCATGTTACTTGGTAAATATTATGTAGTGATCTGTATGTAACTAATAGTAGTGCTCAGATACAGATGACACAATTGAGCAATAATATATATGTCTTCTTATTGCTCATTTTTTAAAGAATATTCTTCCCGTAAGCGATGTACAGTAGCTTAGATTTTACCCTAAGATTAAGTAAAGAATTCATTTATTTATTTTTTTGTCTACATGACATTGGAGAGTTCTCGCACATAAAAGTTGCCCAGTTCAAACACGTCTAAAGAATATCAACCTCACCCATCAATACCTTTTTTAAAAAAAAATTTATTTCAAGCCCGCTCCTTATTTGCAAATACGTTCACTGTATTAGGACATATATCGGCGCATAAGAATCAACAGACCGACTTTAGTTTCGACAGTAAAGGCCGTCTGAAG
>NC_030418.2:4683853-4698853 GCF_001660625.3 Ictalurus punctatus
CCTATTTAATTGATTTTTTATTTTTATTTTTTCCAAATGACTGACCGCAGAAAGAGAGACAACACACACACACACACAATTTCTGTCTGTGCTTTGAACCATCAACCCCCGCCTGCTTCCCCGGTCCCCTTATCATACACCCAGTGCAAACACAAAGACGGGGTGGCTGAAGCCAGAGACAGTAAACGCCACAGTGGAATCCTGCCCTGTGATTTATCTGATGAGCCTTGACAACTTTCCTGCAGACTTCCAGAGAGTGCTATCAATTAATTCAGCTGGTGTCAGCATGGGAGAGATTAAGCATTAACAGCTGCCCGCTTAAACCCCTTGCTGCCCTCGGAAGGTCCGGACGTTTATAAAAAAAAAAAAATAAAATAAAAAAAAAAAGGAGAAAGAAATCCCGACCCTGTGCTGACTCGGACAGACCGACACGGACACTGTAGGAGTCCTGGGTTCGGTTAGCATCCTGTTTCAATGCAGCAGTAAGATCAGTCAAAAGGCACTCGACAGTCGCACGGATCGTCTATAGCGTAACCGATTAGTTCAGGACTTTTAAAAGAATACACGAGGTGGTGCTATATATATATATATATATATATATATATATATATATATATATATATATATATATATATATATATATATATATATATATATATTTATATTCAAAAAGCTATTGTAGTCAAAATACTAGCTGGTGACACCGTTTATAACTCTTCACGCCCCCTATATAATCCCTCAAATAACCCACATAAATAAAAAACTAAAAGAAAAAGCTCATTCTAGCAGGTGACCGTGACACTGATGGTCATCACACAGTATCGAAAATCAAGCAGCTGACGTACTGCATGTTTACTCCGGCCTTTTGAGCTTTAAATATTTACACTTATAATATTTTCAAACATTTCCACATTTCTACTTATAATGTTTTTTTTTAGCGAATAAGCCATTAGACTAGAATGACAGCGTTATGTATATTCTCTCTCTCTGCGATTTATATAATTTTTTGTTTTTTTTGGGGGGGGGACCTATAGCACTGTAATGATTTTACTGAATGATAATGAACCTAAATGAAAGTCTGTGTGCATTTGTGTGGCAGTTTTTGAGAGAGAGAGAGACAGACAGATGGAGAGAGAGAGCAAGAGCGAGTGAGAGAGAGACAGTGAGACACAGAGTGAGAGACAGAGAGAGAGAGAGAGAGCGAGAGACAGAGAAAGAGAGAGACAGGCAGAAAGAGAGAGAAAGAGAGAGAGCAAGAGAGACAAAGCGAGAGAGAGAGCACCAGAGAGAGACGGAGAGAGAGAGAGCGACAGAGAGAGAGAGTGTGAGTGAGCAAGAGAGAGTGATCGGCAAAGAGAGAGAGAGAGAGAGAGAGAGAGAGAGAGAGAGAGAGAGAGAGAGAGAGAGAGGAGATAGTGAGAGCAAGAGAGAGAGAGAGAGAGACAGACATTATGTGACTCTGACATGCCAGAAGTACACTGAGTTACAATGTCGGTTGTCATCGTGCTCGAACATGAGTCAGCCAAGAAACTGTCATATCACAAAAATCTGTCTCTTGACATCAAAAAGTACAAAAGCACTCCTCATGACAACTTATGCCTGCTGGGAAAAAAAGCGCAAATGTTTCCGTAGCTGTATTTTAGTCATGAACGGTGTCTTACGAACACTCGCTAATGTTAACGACGTTCTTAAACTTTATATTTTGACCAGAACCAGAGTGTCGCTTCTGACCGGGGCAACCAAGTCCACTATTCTGACTCCATCACCACAGAGCACCGGCGCTGTGTGAGTTACGCATACAGGACGGAATAAAGCGCTTTCGGACGTGCCGTTATACGAAAATAATCCAAAATCACATTGTGGTTGTATAGTGACTCGCAGAGTATTAACGCTTACACCACCCCAGAGTGTTCTGTTCCTCCTACACCACGCCACGTTTCACACCAGCACGATCACTCAAATTTACAACAAACCACATCTTATACTACTTTCATCCATTTGTAGTTACATTTGATGTTGCTACGGTCATCACTTGCGTTATAACAGATACAGCCGTTCCCTCAACAGCCAGTTATTTTCCTCTCAAAAGTCAATAAGACCAATAAATAAATAAATAAATAAATAAATAAAACGCTTGCCACGTTACCAAGCTTCCACGACGTGCACCCGCTACAAAGCGCTCACGCTGGAGACTCCTTCCAATATTAAACACGCGTTTGATTACAGAAAGCGACACCATATCAGCAACTATATATTTTTCTTTGTTAAACAGCTGTGTGTTTGTTCGTCTGTTTAATTTTTTTTTGCCAAGGGATTATATGGAGCGTCTGCCAACACAACTATCAACACCCTCTGACCAATCAGATTCAAGAATTTAACAACTCTGGTGTTTTATTATTATTATTATTATTATTATTATTATTATTATCTCCAAATATTGGGGTTTGAATTAAGAAGCAAGTATGTGTGTGAGAACAACATGAATAGCAAGAACTATTTAACCAACTTAATGTCGGACAGTTCTTGAATGGTAATGAGGCTGACAAAGCATGTTCATAGGGGCTTTGTCTCTCTCGTGCTCTGTCTCTCTGTGTGTGTGTGTGTGTGTGGGGGGGGGGGGGGGTGTGGAGAAAGGAAGGGTGCAGTTCCTCCCTCCAGGGACAATCTGTGAAAGTAATTGTGCGCTCTGTCACTCCAGGTTTTGATGGACAGGGAGGGTGCACTTAAAGACTGTCACGCATCGGCTCTCCCTCATTCAGCCATGTTCCTCCATGCCTGACTCATCACTTCTCTAGATGTATGCAGCCATGCAAGACCTCCTGCCCTCAAACACCCTTCACTGGCCTCGGGGTGATGTGAATCACCATCCTTCAGCATGAGGGATTGGGGGGAGAAAATGGTACACAATATTAAAGCGAGAAAAAATAAAAAAATAAACAAAACATCATCTTTTATGTTTACGGCTCGGAGATACGATACGCAAACACACAGCTCGCTACTAAAATTGACACGGACACATATTGATCAAACACTAAGAGATACTCAGACACGTCATTTACTGTACATCCTTAGAGGGAAATGTAATGTATGGAAATCTGAATATCCTGGTCACACAGCATACATGCGCTACACGGTATCATCCTTACCGCTTCCAGTCCGGTTAATAGAAATAAACGGTTTTCAGAACATAGATATACTCTTGCTTGCCTACTAACATCTTAAGTACTTTTTTTTTCTTCTTCTTCTTCTTCTTCACGACTAAATCATAGTAATTCATTCGAGTGCGCGCAATCTGGTCAAAGCAGGTTTGTTGCTTTTTCTTAAGAAACAGGAAGCTGAAAAATGTGATGACATTTCCAATTTTCATATTCACAGACTCCGAGGTCAAAAGTGGAGGCGCGTTTGTACTTTTTTTTTTTTTTCTCCCGTCTATTCACAGAAGTGGAACTGTTGTGCAAAGCAGTTTTCTGAAACTCGCAAAGAAAAAATGATGGCATTCAAAATAAGTCAACTTAAGAAATATAGTTTTCAGTATTAGTTTGGTGTTCCTAATATAGTGGCTGGTATTTCTATCCATCTGGCTAGTTATCCATCTATACATCCATCCATTTAGACATCCATCTAGCTATCTATCCATTTACCCATACATTTATCTATCCATTTACCCATCCATCTAGCTATCCATTTATCTATCCATTTACCCATCCATCTAGCTATCCATTTATCTATCCATTTACCCATCCATCTAGCTATCCATTTATCTATCCATTTACCCATCCATCTAGCTATCCATTTATCTATCCATTTACCCATCCATCTAGCTATCCATTTATCTATCCATTTACCCATCCATCTAGCTATCCATTTATCTATCCATTTACCCATCCATCTAGCTATCCATTTATCTATCCATTTGTCCATCTATCCAGCCATCTAGCTAGTTATCCATCTAGCTATCTATCCATCTGTCTATCCATTTACCCTGCCATCTACCCATACATTTATCTATCCATTTAACCATCCATCTAGCTATCCATTTCTCCATCTATCCAGCCATCTAGCTAGTTATACATCTATCCATCTAGCTATCTATCCATATGTCTAACCATTTACTCATCCATCCATCTATACATTTATCTATCCATTTACCCACCCATCCATCCATCTAGTTATCCATTTACCCATCCATTCATCCAGCTATCTATCCATCTAGCTATCCATTTGTCCATCTATCCAGCCATCTAGCTAGTTATGCATCTATCCATCTACCTATACATTTATCTATCCATTTACCCATCCATCTAGCTATCCATTTGTCCATCTATCCAGCCAGCTAGCTAGTTATACATCTATCCATCTAGCTATCTATCCATCCATCTATTCATTTATCCATCTATCCACCCATCCAGCTATCTATCCATTTACCCATCCATCCATCTAGCTATCTATCCATTTATCCATCCATCCATCTAGCTATCTATTTACCCATCCATCTGTCTAGCTATCCATCCATCTATCCATTTACCCATCTATCCATCCATCTATCTATCTATCTATCTATCCATTTACCCATCTATCCATCCATTTACCCATCCATCTGTCTAGCTATCCATCCATCTAGCTATCTATTTACCCATCCATCTGTCTAGCTATCCATCCATCTATATATCTATCCATTTACCCATCTATCCATCCATCTATCTATCTATCTATCTATCTATCCATTTACCCATCTATCCATCCATCTATCCATTTACCCATCCATCTGTCTAGCTATCCATCCATCTAGCTATCTATTTACCCATCCATCTGTCTAGCTATCCATCCATCTATATATCTATCCATTTACCCATCTATCCATCCATCTATCTATCTATCTATCTATCTATCTATCTATCTATCTATCTATCTATCTATCTATCTATCCATTTACCCATCTATCCATCCATCTATCCATTTACCCATCCATCTGTCTAGCTATCCATCCATCTAGCTATCTATCCATTTACCCACCCACCCATCCATTTACCCATCTATCCATCCATCCAGCCATCTATCCAGTTATCCATCCATCCATCCATCCATCGGAATGCAAATATATTTTGGTGCACTTGTTAGTGCTGCAAATATTCATATCTGAATTCGGATAAAAGCCCAAAGTAGTCGTGGCCTAAATCAAAGTTTTGGGGGGTTTTTAACGGTAATGAATGTGCATTTTCTTCGTCCCATGAGCCATTCGTGGCCACATGAAGACACATCATATATTTTTTTAATATTATATATATATATATATATATATATATATATATATATATATATATATATACCATTTATAAAACCTTTTTTTATCTACAAGCTCTATTTTCAAGCTTTCTATAAAATAAATAATCTAAATAAATAATTCCTCCTATCCTATTTGTACATGTGTCTGGTTACAACACATTGTCTGTTCAACTTAAATAACATTCACTACTTTCACACACACATTTAAATATATATCATATCTTTATATATCATTTTATTTTTATATATATAGTAGGGCAAAGAGACAAAGAAGCCCTACTGCGGAGTTTAGATTTGAACTCCAGCTGTCTGACTGGGGCTAGGGCTCAGGCAATGCGGTTGTTTGCTTTTTCATGGAGACGGAAAGACAGCAGGGTCCTTTTGTCCCCCGCTGTTAAGCAACATAACAGGTGGAGCATCGTCTTGTCAAGCCACAGACTGTTCGTGTGCTACCGATTTAGCCTGAAACAAAAACTGAAACACCTTCCGCTGACCCAATAACCCAGAACTCATCAAAAGCCGATATAAAATACATCAGTTAATTTAATTAAATAAAAAAGAACAGTATTTGAGCCATGAAGCCATGCGACTATTCCTTGCCCTTTAAGCTTGGATGGGGGAAGTGGGGGGGGCGATGCTTACCTTTATGGCAATATTTCAGTGAGAGCGATAATCAGCCCTATTAAAGGTTATGACATTTAAATGAGGTAATGAGCTAAAATCAGAAAGTAACAAGAATAATCTAGCCGGATCATCTGGCCTACATTTAATATGCCTTTCTAAAACAACCGGAGTATGTCGTCGTAATGGGGGAAAAAAAAAAAAAAAGCCGATACAGTAAGAGAATCGTACGATTATCATACTGCTCTTCAAACTTCTCAGAGTATAACTGCTGTCACAAGCAACAGGACTGGCAATTCATTTATTATAAATGCAGTGCCCTATTACTGTGCGCACACACACACACACACACACACACAGAGCCAGGACTGCTGCCTATGCTAAGTAGGCACTGACTTGACTTGGCAGGCCGAGCCATTTGGCAATGCAAAGATGAAATGACATGCATTTAGCACTGGCGGATTCATCCAGGGACTCCTCTGGGCTTCACAGTACATGTCCAACATGTCCGGCACGTTGCTTTAAGATGACAGGCAGTGACATTTAACACAGTGTGTGCATCGGAGTGTGTAGATTATTTTATATATACACATGCCTGAATGCGTTTCATGGCTCAGTATAGTGGAACAGCTCCACCTCCAGTACCTTTAACCAGATTCATCACGAGGGCCGTGTCCAGAACTGCAGCTCTATTACTGTATAGTGAACTATTTTTAACTAATTTTGACATATCCAGTGCACTCACAATCGGTGATAGTAGTAATAATTTAACGTTCCTAGCATGCACTATGTGCATATGAACATTAATATCAACGTTATATAGTCATAAAACAAAGCGAATTAAACTATAGGAACGCAATATCAAATTTATCACAAACTATATTGTTTGAAATGACTTGAGGGTGCGTGTATATCTATATTTTTTTTAATTAACAAAAGTAATATTTTCTTGCTACTGATATTTACATAGCTCGTTTTAGATTTCTTACATCACCCGACATCCATACAAACACCATCTTGTAAAGCCTCGGGTTTTAAGAAGCATGATCGTTTTTTGGTCACAGTAAAGCATCGAAAAAGCCGGAAAAAGGTCAACGTCACGAAAAGCAGAGTGACATCGGGTGACATTAGCTCCTGACCAATCAGGTCGCAAGCTGAGGGTCAAGCAAGAAAAAAAAACAAAAAAACATGCAGGACACATGATTAACTTCATCGCCAGAGTTAGACCAAACTTTAGTACTGATAATAAAGAATACTACTACTAATATTATTATTATACTAGATAGCAAGCTAGTATAGCTAGCTGATACTAGCTAGGGCGTTGTTAAAGTGTATGAATCAGGTGAGCTGCTCTTTTCACAGCATCACAAAAGCCACTTTTTCTCTTAACATTTCATGTACAACAACGTCCTTAAGGTCTAATTAGTCCTAAGAGTATGCTACACTCACATTCCCAAGTACAAGACATTTATCAAAAGAGAGGCAGAAAAAGAAATATTAAGATCTTTATGATACAACCCTCCTTAGGAGCAAATGCAAAGTCTGAGTGCTTTTTAAAAGCCCCCTGAAACTCTCAGTTAGGCCAAATCCCAAACACGCTGAATAACCAGGTTGTAGCATACGGATATTATCCTATCTAGTGCACTGTACACCCAATAAAGCATCATTCATGTTAAGTGGCATGCATTTATTTATTCGGAGCCTTTTTCCTCCCAGTGACGAGCACCATTTAGTCAAAACGGTTAAGAAATGTGATGCGACAGATTGGCATTAGACAAATAGAAAAAGGAGAAGACGGTAAATATGAAGACATTTTAAAAAGGAAATCGTAGATTCATCACACTGGTGTGCTTCATACGGCTTTCGAACATCTGGCTCATACTTCACACCAGGAATAGTGATGGTTCTGGGGCAAGCCTATGGTTTGATCCTTACGAAAAGATTTTTTTTTTTTTATTTTTTTATCTGTAGTTCGTGATTGGGGTCTAAACTACTGGTTGAGGAAGACCAAATGAGCACACACTACACCAGAAATAGTGCTTTCTTTGACTATCTATGCTCTCTTTTCTCCGTCTGACAAGGGCTGCTCAGACACACTCACACGCGCACGCACACGCAGAACCTCCGAGCTCACGATCCTGCCACTCACAGCGTTGGTGTTTGCCTCGCCGTCTCACCTGATAGTCTGAGTTATCTGCAATTCTAATCAATAGGGCACGGCCTGCCAGTGCAGCAGGGCGAGCTTCAAACTACTCCGGCGTTATCTCCCCAATCCCACAATGCCCCACGCCCTCCTCCAAGCCATTTGTCTCTGTCAGAATGCATCAACCTCCATGTCCTCAGCCGGGGAGGTCTGAGACAGAGACGGAAAGGCTGCACGGATTGAAGAGTTGGCGGCCTCCATGTTTGAAGAGGGGAACATTAGCCAAATGGACTGTTGACAGGCTCACCAGTGAATTATGGGAAATCTGGAGTAGCAGCAAAGCATATTTGGGGAGTTAGGTTAGGTTTCGTCTCGAGTGCAACCCGGGTGTGGGTTTGCACCTTCTATGTACAGAGGATTGATGTACCATTTACACCAGGGGTCTAAATTAAAGGAGGAATCCTCCCGAATATCATGATGACAGCAGAAAAGTGCTTCACATCTTAACATACCGGGGGGGGGGGGTGGGGGGGGGGGGGGGGACTGATGTACGCACAGCATTCGACAATTAAAAATATATACATAAAGCACATAAATCTGAAGCGTATAAAACCACCTAGACATAACACCCGTCCTCTTTCCAGACTACAAGTTGCTTTCCACATACTTTCTACTCAATTCATCATTTTAACACACGGGAAAATCGTCAAATTTATAACATCAGATCTCATTTTAGACCACAGGTGTTATTTCTCACCCAGAACCATCCCTATTTATACGATAAAAAGTTCTCAAGTAGCTCGAAGTACTTAACATACAATGTTAACAGAACAACATGACGACAAATTATCAAGAAAAGCAAGAAGCAGGACATTTGAAATGAGATTTCTTTCTTCCTGTTAGACAACAAAAAGAAATGCAAAAACGAAATACGCAAAGAATAAACATTGTCTCACACATGCAAAACAAACACAAAAAAAACCCCAGAAAAAAGCTCCAAAAAAACATGGCATGACTTGATTTGATTGAAAAGGCACGTTTTGTTAAGTTTAAGGTCAGAAGCAGGATTTGCATTAGTGCCTTTTCTTGCAACTTTATTTGCATTCAATCGGACAAATTTGACCACCTTACCTCCGGTCATTTAAATTCGACGTCAGGTTCTACTTGCTGTAGCGCTAACGCCGTCATTAGATTCAAGCTAACGTGAGTTACTGAGGCTCAATTAAAGAGAACAGTCAGACTGATAACTATAAGACCTCAATAATAAAGATAATAACTTTGATAAAGGTGGGTTGTGCGTTCCAACACTGTAACAAATTAAATAAATAAATCACGGACCCGCCCCTGGGGGCACAGAGCAATAACTTCAAAGTGAAGTCTCTGCTGAGAAACGCCAAGTCAGTCATAAATCAATGATCTGAGCTTCCTTTAGATAAAACGGACAGACTGCTGCTCTCAGTAAAAAAAATCTGAAATATCTTCAATTAATCATACTCAATCGATAGATTGCAAATGTACTAGCCCGATAGCCTGCACATACTCCAGGCTTAACTACTACTCTCTGTACGTGTGCGCGTGTGTGTGTGTGTGTGTGTGTGTGTGTGCGTGAATGTACAGTAGCCAGTAGTAGAAATAACCCAATTCTCAGCGGCTCGGACGCAGCAGATTTGCCGACAACACGCTGCCGTTTAATAACCTATTTAATTGATAAATATAATATTTGAGTATATTTGTAACAGGACTGGAGGGCACACATAATGAATGGATCTTTCTGAAGTCATTTGGAACGGGCTGGAAACTAGTTTAGTTTAATTAGATCCTCCAGAGATGGGGGAGGTGGTGTCCTAGTTCGAATGGAAACTATCCTTTCATAACATGTTTGCGAAACGCAGGGGCAATTTCATTAAATGAATGATAATTGTGTCTAGCAGAGAGGCTGAACTCGAGAGCGGCGACACCGGAAGATGGAGGTGGAGATCGGCTGCGATCGGTCCTCTGGGCCTTATCAGATCTTTAGACCTTACTATATTTACACACCTACTGAGGATTTCAGGTGATATGCACAGCAGTCATGGGTCATAATAGAACATATATTATATCTATATTATCTTATATAATATATATACACACATATATATACACACACAAGGTCTATTGTGACCCATGATCAATGTGTGCATACTACTATCTATTTTCTGTACTGCTTATCCTTCCTGGGTCGTTGGGAACCTGGAGCCTATCCCAGGAGGCATGGGGCACACCCTGGACAGAGTACCAATTCATACACTATGGACACTTCCTGGACATGCCAATCAGCCTACAATGCATGTCGCTATACTCATTATAAACAGTCATAGTAATTAATGTCAACTCGGGACGTCGTACAGAATGTACGACTGCCACCGCACTGTTTTCCATTGGATGTCGGCGCAGCAGTGTACGCTGGACACTGTACGGTGAAACGGTGTAATGCGTATCGTGTCAGAGATTATAAAGTGTCTTCCCTAAGCGGAGTGTTAAAGCTCGAAGACAAACCTGTGCATGTGATGAGTACGGATCAAAACACAACAGGCCATGTGGGGTGATCCAAATTAACCAAATAAATGGTCTCAAATTACATGAAATACTACACCAGTTAAAATCAAATCATATAATCCGATGTATAATAATAATAATAATAATAATAATAATAATAATAATAAATATATATATATTTAAATATGTTTATTTATGCACAATGTATAACTATGTAAATGGCATCTCTACACTTTTACCAGCTGACATTTTGTCTAAAGAGTGACATAAAATGGGATTTTACATTTTAAATGCATCAAGTTTTTAACCTCAGCACGCTTTCATTCTTTCGTCCACGCGTTTCAGAGGATTTATTTTCAATAACAGCTTCCAGTCCTTTAAAGACCAAAATGATTATCGAGGCAAGTTCTCAAGCGTTCATTAGCATTTCCAGCAAACGCCGGTAAAAATGGCAGCAATGTTAATAAAGAATCGAGGGATCGTCGTCTTTTGCGGATGTGATATAAACAGTGCTGTTCGGTTTGTGTGTATCGGATATAACGGAAATGTAATGTGATGGAAATGTTTTTGAGATTAAGTGTTTCTGAATCAAAACTTTTTTATAAATCATTTATTACACAGTAAAGCCTGTAAACTAGCTAAATAAACACTATCCTTACGTAGCTTGAAAACCATTAAAACATGAGTATGATAATCATCATGACTGCAAGTAAAATGTAATAAAATATGTTCGGACAGAACAGACCCACCCCAGACCCATATGAAGACATGACATTTCAAAATAACGAGAAAGCCCGGTGGTTTTATTTGGCTATGCAAAGTAGGCTAGATAGCCACACATCTATGTGACAATATTCCAGAATGTACTTTTAGAAATTAGAAGGACGAGAGAAATCCTAGCTATAAACATCCCACCCATCCATCCAGCCATTTTCCATAGCAATTATCCTACACAAGGAGCTTGGAGCCTATCCCAGGAAACCCATGGCACAAGGCGACCCATCGCAGTGCACAATCAAACACACATTCAAACCCCCAACTAACCTCCAAGCCCCCATGCCCCTCGAGCTATAAACATGCAGAGCCAAAAAAATTCAAAAGACCAAATTTCCTATGACATGCCAAATATAAAAAACCTAATATTTCAAGGTATTTAGAAAAGAACTTGATTAAACTTTCCACTCAAGTCATTCCTATAACATAACATCTACACTTATTACAACAAGTCCTGAACTCTTTTTTTTTTTTTTTCCCTTCCTTCCTTCGACAGACGCTCCATTTCAATTTTGCACTGTTCTGTTGCATCATTTTTCTTTTCTGACTACTAACACTACAAAATACTATAATATTTATGCTACATTGTGTGCATAATCTAAACAGTGCATGCTAGCAATCGTTGCCCTCGTTCAGCATACAATTCTCATCGCTTGTGGTGTGAATAGGCTTAAGAGGTCACGCGAACACAAGAGCGTACTGGTCGTGGCACGGCCGGGTCGCTCATACGTCTGGAGTGAAATGGGAAACCAGGAAATATGACAGTTGTTGCCCATGGTATCTGACTATACTCTACAGATCCAGTAGATAGGTGAAAAACCTGTGTAGACTGGAATTTAAAAACATGTATACGCAAGTTTAAGTCAATTCAATACTACTTTTTTTTTTTTTTAAATACAGCTTAAAATTGTAACAATGATCATAGAGCAGAGTTATACATCAAAGTATTCATCTCTGCTTGTTCACATACACCAGAGGTGAAGGATCTCCCAAACCCAGCCAATGTCCAACGTACGTCCGATAACAAATCGCCTACGAGGCACAAAATTGAGTAGGAAGGATTCAAACCTTGCCTGAACAACTTCCACAGCACACAGTGACAAACTGTAGGCTTCAGTTAAGCTACTGATACTAAAGAGCTCCGAGTCCCTTTCAAGGCAAAAAGAAAAGAACTACAGAAATGACAAGTTGTCCGCCTCCCTGTCAAGGAATATGAAATGAGTGCTGGGCTGGCTGTGTAAAAACCTCGCACAAGCTGTCCTGCTGAGATCTAAACTTAGACAAGTGACTCAGTTTTAGTTATACAGTAAAAAAAAAAAAAAAAAAAAAATTAAATAAATTCTTTCTAGTTATCTATATCACAAAGTCTAACCAGGCTTCATGCTTGTAATGCTGAGTATGACTGGCAAAGAAATCGATTGCTCTCAAATGAGGGAACTGGAAATATGACGACGTAAGCTTACAGCTTAGCTTACAGCAGAGAACTGACGCCATACATCTGTTTAATAGTCGCATGCAGTACTTATAGTAATGCATACTGGAACATATCTAATGCAGAACGTGACACACACACAAAAAAAACAGTATACATGCATAGTACCGCTTAAATCAGGGTTCAAATCTTGGGGACTTGTTAAGCAGAGTAGCATCACGAAGACCAAGTCGTTATAAATTAGGCTTGAATCTTAATCTGCAATAGGATTATGTGTGCACCGGTGCATGTGAATCAGTTCTCATGAGCTATGTTAAGCAACAGGGATAACAACAGTACCATGTCGTAATCCTTATGGGCAAATATTGAAAGCACTGGATTAAAGGAATAGTTCGGAGAGATAAATTAACACAAATCTCCAGCCACCTCGAATATTGCATCTGCAGGTATAGAGCGAAATAATATCATTAGAAGCATACTATCAAGTGCGGCTAGATTCGCATACAGAAGTCACCTTTCGGAGACGCACCGATCAACCATAACGTTAAAACCTGCCGAATGTCGTGTAGGTCCCCCTCATGCCGCCAAAACAGCTCTGACGAGTCAAGGCATGGACTCCGGCGGATACTTTAATTGGAGCCTCCCTGGATCGGACTCGTTTGTCCTGCACATCGCAGAGATGCTTGATCGGATTGAGATCTGGGAAATTCGGAGGCCGAGTGAACACCTCGGGCTCTTCGTTATGTTCCTCAAACCGTTCCTGAACATTTTTACCCGCCGTGGCAGGACGCATTATCCTGCTGATAGAGGCGACTGTCATTAGGAAATGCTGTTGTCATGAAAGGGTGTACTTAGCCTGCAACAATGTTTATGTGGGCGGTACGTGTCAAAATAACATCTACATGGATGCCAGGACCCAAGGCTTCTCCAGCAGAACGTTGTCCAGAGGATCACACTGCCTCCGCCGGCTTGCCTTCTTCCCATAGTGCATCCCGGTGCCATCGATGCACATCGCTGTCCACATAATGTAAAAGAAAACGTGATTCATCAGACCAGGCCACGTTCTTCCATTGCTCCATGATCCAGTTCTGATGCTCACCTACCCACCGTAGGAGATTTCGGCAGTGGACATGCACTGTGTGTTCTGACACCTTTCTATCACAACCGGCATTAACTTTTTCACCAATTTCTGCGGGGTCAGAAAAGACAGGCTAGCATTCGCTCCTCAGGTGCATCAGTGAGCCTTGGCACCCGTGTCCCTGTCGCCGGTTCATCGGTTACCCTTCCTTGGACTACTTTTGGTAGCTGCTAACCACCGCATACTCCGAACACCCCACAAGACCCGTCGTTTTGGAGATTCTCTGACCCGGTCGTCCAACCGTCACAATTTAGACCTTGTCAAAGTCGCTCAGATCCTCACGCTTGCCCATTTATCCTGCTTCCAACACCTCAACTTTGAGAACTGACTGATCTGTTCACTCGCTGCCTAACACATCCCACTCTTTGACAGGTGTCATTGCAACAAGATAATCGAAAGTTATTCACTTCATCGGTCAGCGGTTTTAATTTTATGGCTGCTCAGTATATATTTCCTAGTGCATGATTGACTTCATATACAGATAGTGACATTGCATTACAAGACTTGCTATCTTTATGTCTTGCAAATTTCCTAAAAAGTCAGGTCATCTAGACTTACTATGAGACAGGGTAATGAAAAACCTAGAAGTTGCGTAACTTCTATCACGCCATCTGTTAAGGTAAGAATGTCAGAAGGTTTAATTAAAGACTACCTTTTATGCATGCTACAAATATCCAACCAGAATTCTGCCAGAAGCTGGTTGATGGCTAGCAACACCATCTGCTCGAGGTGAAACTTGCTAATGGACATTCAGCTAAATATTAGGTGTGCTCTATGTATATATCTGACCCTGTATGTATAAATTTGCTCCTGTGTTGATTACAAAAAACCCCAAATGAATTAAAACTTGCGAACCAAATGTATGTTGTACATTCATTCTCCCCGACGTCCACGATGAGTGTATGTAAACTTCCGACCGTGACCGTAGATGCGATTAGCCATTTCCTCTTTCTATGCCATCTCTCTCTCTCTGGATGCCTCGTAAACCTCGGACACAGCAGCCTCTAAATGGCCTTGTTCTTACACTTAAAGGTGCAATAACAGCTTCTAGAAAGTCATTCCCCACCTTCTCTC
>NC_030418.2:4703853-4713853 GCF_001660625.3 Ictalurus punctatus
TTCAGAAAGCTTCTGCAAGCAAGCTAGCGTAAACCAGGGAGATTTGACAGGGCTGTCAGCGTGGGACGTTTTTTTTTTTTAAAAAATGAAATAAAATAAAAAATTACCCTGCAAAGCTACAGGGCTTTCCATCCCATCGTGATGTCTCATTTTTGCTTTGTGCTTCAGTAAGACACACTGAGAACGACTTCCATCAATGCCTCTCGCTCTATCTGACACTCCACTTATCATCTGACGACTAAGCAGGTACACGCGAAGACAGACTCGAGAGGAGGCAAAGATTCCAGAACAAAGAAGCTGACATTAAAAGACATTCAAAAAGACCATTAGTTCACTGAGAAACATAAAGGGAAGGCCGCCATAGAGGAGGGGGAGGGGGTCAGGGGAGGTCGAGGCCAAAAACAGGTGCTCGTATCTGGAACCTTGACGGAGGAATTCGGGCTGGTCTGCCCCATGGGAGGCAGGCTCCGGTGTGCCTCGTCTTCTCTTAAAACACACACCGGGAGGAAAGACTATGACTGTTGACCTCTCTCCCTTCCCCCCTGAGGCAGAACAGCCAGGCCAGCTGTAACATTGATCTTCCTGGGATAAAATTTCAAGGAGAAAAATAATACCAGTGTTGGCAAATGGATGGCGGGTCGTCCCACATCCGGGGGGTCATCAGTCCACCTGGGCATCACCCATGGACAAAGGTAAGGAATGCGCAGAGAAAGAGGGGGAAGAGTTAATGTGCCTAGCAGGCTCTAGATTGGTCCCGTCGTGCGTCTCTCTCCCTCTGTGGTCAGGTGAAGAGGTCATGCCTCCGGCAACACTCCTGTTTAGGAAAAGAGGCCTCTAACACATTGATCACCAGTACTCGCTCATTCATCAAGGGGGCCTCGCAGTGAAGGAAGGGTCTGGAGAAACAGATTTTTAACCCGCTCTAAAAATGTGCCAGTACAACCAACTAGACACACTGGAAGCTCATATAACAGATACAGTGAAGGTAAGTAGCTCCACTTAAATAGGTTTTGGTGAAAGTAACACTAGCGCTATCCCGCATCCGGACGCTCATTACCGAACGCCCTGCTTCGGTCACTCTGTTAAGCAATAGGCGCTGTCTGTTCTGCTGCAATCCCTCTTACCGTCAGATGTACCAGTACAGCTATAAAAGGTTATAGCATAATAAAGCCAAGCGCTTTGTGCATCCTACACCAGTTAAAGCTGCCTGTTTTATACACAGACTATTATCAGTAATCAGCAAGCAAATACAGAGTGAGGCGCAAGTAGGGGGCGCACATATCGGCCAAGGCCGTCTAACATCCAACCCTGAGCTTGTCATCAGTCTCTGCCTCATTTCACCTTCAGAGAATTTGCAAATAACGCACTCGGGCAAGTCCAAATCCGGCGGGAAGAACCAGTTTCAACGTTGGGTGGTCATAAAAGGGAGGTGGCATCATGCGGTAATCCACCGTGAGGCAACAGGAAAGAGTGCTGCTTTTACGTCTTACCGACAATTAGAGTCAGTGGCGTGCGTCGTCTAGCAAATGTTGCATCCAGCGACTGTAGCTAATTAATGATCCTTTATTTAAAGCATTAACTTGGAGAAAGTAACATCCTACCAAGCTTTAGGGCTGCCCTTAATCTCATGCCAGAAAAAAGAAAAAAAAAAAAAAAAAAGATATGTTGGGTCAGCAGGCATCTTGTTGATCTTTAATCCCACAGCGCAATAAATCAACCCCTCCATTCAGGTCCAGCCAAAAACCTACAAACAATCTTCAGTTCACCAAGCACCTGTACCCCCTTGAAATTAAACCGCAGCTACCGAGAGTGGAGATGCATTAACCCTGGGCTGCCACAAGAGCCGCATTTAAGAAGATTCAATTTCAGATCGTTCCTTCGGAAGAACAGATCCCTTCTCCAATGGCGTAGCGCTTGGGAAACAACAAGAGAAATCACTAAGCCGAAGACTATCTCGGCTCCGTCGTGGCATACGGAGAGCTATAGAGTTCTTGTCTAATATAAGGCATTATCAGCTGTCTCTGCAAATTCTCCTATCCATCTGGAGGAATAAAAGACACTGGTTGCTGTGTCAGGGCTAGGAGTGGCTGATCCATTGCTGCCTCTCCTTACCTGCCACTAAGATCCCATCCACCCCTGCAACCGATAAGCCCTATCTGCATACGCCAGATGGGCCGCCATCATTCTACCATGATGAAAAGGCCATGCTATAAGAGCACAGTGGCCTGTTTACACCTTCAGGCACCTACCCCACAAAATAAAAATAGAAATGCCATTCTGAGCTCAACCTAAACAGCATTTTAGATAGCACATCCATTTTCAGCACACCATTCCAGAATACACAATAGCCCACTGAGACGGAGATGCCACTGAAGATATTGCGAGATATTGTGTGAATGGTGGAGCTTATATACAGTAGATATGGCGCCATTGGCGAGATGGATTTTGGTAGTGTGATTATCTGGCTGAAAGAGGAAGGTGAAAAAGCACACCTTTGTTTATTGTTCTCGCCTCAGCCTTTAACAGCTCGCGACAGACCAGCTTTATTAAACTGGGCTTTCAACATACCCCAAGAGCCAGTAAAACTTCCCGTACTGCCGGATGGGGATCCATTCAAATGGACAATCTCCAAATTATTGCGATGTAATAGCCATGCTAGTGCAGCTGCCAGTGCTGTGTCAGGGGGTTAAATGGGGAGGTTTAATACTTTAATCAAGTTTAATCTCTGGGTGGATGAAAAGGGAGTTCTTCCCCTGCCTGATTTTTGTGCCTGCCCTAATTGAGAAATGTCAACGAAAAGGCTTCAATGAGGTGGAAATTGTGCAGTTTTCGGTAAAGATTGACTGCTTAGGCAAGGGTTGAGTTATTTTAGTCATTTCTTTCTCTGCCGAACCTGAAAAGGTCCTCCGGGAGATGATGGATATCAATGCATTTCCAATCGCAGATGCCATCATTCATCACCATAGTAAAGTGAATTCTGGTTCGCAAAGAACGCCGACAGCATTCCATGTCTTTTGAAAGCGACCGAGTGTTCTTTACTACATTTTCTGTCCCAGTTTCCCAAAAGCATCATAAAGTTAATATCACGTTAATTGATCGAGATAGAGCGCTAATGTGATTCTCCCTGTGCCTCTCTGACTAGACGTCTTACATCATCCTATGTCAGGGATATCATGTCCTTTGTACATAACGTTTTAAACGGCTGTTCTTCTATGACCTGACATTACGTTTCTGAGGCAGATTACGAGTCTCCAAAGTGCAAACAGACTGCTAATGTGTGTCACTGCGCCTGTGCAGGCACAAAAAGAACATTCTCCTAATTACTATTTAATAATAAATACTTTTTGGAGATGCCAGCTGAACTTTTGTTCCGTTTTTAATACGTTGGGGTGTTTTATGGGATAAAACAAGAATTCTTTCATTTCCAATTTCATCACCTTTATTTATTTATTTTTAAACACCAGTTTAGACAGTTTCCCTCAATATAGATAGATAGATAGATAGATAGATAGATACAGTTCTTGGGTGTGATGTGGTAAATGAAGCGACTTAAGATTCTTTGTGCTTTTTAAAATGTTTATTCATTTTTTTTTTTAAACAGAATAGCTTTCCAGTCTTAAACCTTTGTGCCACACTACTTTAAATAAAGCTTTTAAAATGACCTAATATGTTAAAATAACATCTCTATGAGAGTTCTGCTGTTAGGAAATGGGTTTGTGAAGTCCATAGAAGCATGTTGTTTATGATTCCCCAGAAGTGAAAGTGATGGATATACCACACTACATCGCCTTCTGACCTGACATGACCACTTAACAAATAGATGGATTAAAGTATGATGGATGAAAGGGTGGATGGCAGATAAATGAACAGAAAGATAAATAGATTTAGATAGCTAGTAGTCACATTCGAATCTGCCTCGTGTTCGGCACATTTGACAACAACTGCACAAATATTCCACCTCCACCGGCTTTTCAGAGCCGGAATAACGCTTCAGTGATGAACTAATAAATATTCCAACTTCAGATTCTTTACTTTACTTTACAGATACATTCATGCGACTCGATAAAAAGAAAAAAAAAAAATCCATCTTCATTTCAGACTGATGATTTCCCAATGAGGTGCACTCTAGGTTATGATAAGAGCTTGATATCTCAGGAATGGCCCGCACTGTTGTTCTAATAGTGCACTGGGGAAACATTCACCACATGAATCTCTGTTTGAATCCCTGACTCATTTTTCAATTGCACCCAAAATGGCTGTGCTTTGCTAGACCAAAAAATATATATATATATATATATATATATATATATATATATATATATATATATATATATATATATATATATATATATATATATATATATATATATATATATATATATATATATATAGCCTGACATATCTTGAGAAAGTGGATTGGTTCCTTATTGCATCAGCAAAAAAATTCAGGCTAGACTGCTAGACAAGTGCCTCTCTCATACAGATGTCTCAAATTGCTACAACTATTCCAACCTAATGGAGTGTTGTTCTCACATTCCCAACTCTGTCAACTCGGTTCAGTAAACACAGGTTAAGGGTCCTGACCCACTAAGCCGCTTGTCAGTTGGTAGCCACAAGCATCGGTGGTCGACTGCCGTTTGTAGAGTGCGGTCTGCCCAACAACACCGGTGTTAGTCCGTCCTCGTCTGCGGCACCACCAGTGACCGAGCATCACAAGCCGGTGGGAGACAAAACTCTCTGATTTGAGAATCGTTTTAGTAGAAGAAAATACGAAAGTCAGCAAAGCAAGGAACCCATACTCTCAAACGGGCCTGCGCTACACGGGATCGGATTTTTCAACTGCTTAAATTCTCAACGTCCGCTGTAGCCGGGTACAGTTTTCGATTTAGGTTTATGTGTATGGCGACAGACTTTTACCAACAGACACTAAGCAGAACTTTGGATGTAGATTCCGATGCGTAACGACCGTGGAGAGGGGAAAAACTCCCCGAGACAACGTGAGCTAAAAGTAGCGATGCTAGTCTGTGCATCCGACGTGATGGAGCTTTAACTAGAGTAGCGTGAAATGTTGGACATGTCTGAACTTGTACAGTGGATATTTCACCATGCTATTAAACACTGCACTGCAAATACGACGCGGTGCCAATGCGCACTCCTCGTGTAATAAGGTACCACGAAGCACAACAATTACTTCAGGATGGAACACACGGCGTCTAATCTTGTAAATGTAAATAACGAATAATATTTTGGAAGTTTTAGCATTTGGTTTGTGACACTAACTCACTAGCACGTCCGATGTCTCCCTTAGTGCTGCTCTATATAAAAAAAGAGAGTCTAGATAATACGTCATCCATGAGTGATTGAAGGTGTCGGCTAGGGATGCACCGAATGTTCCGCAACCGAAATGAGTGAAAAGGCAGAATAAATTTGACCGAACAATGACGCGAACAAATAGCCTAGCAACCAGAGTGAGACGCGCGATTGTCACGACCGCTATGAGGGGGGCGCGCGCACGCACGAGCTACGGATGTTTACTGTGGACACGTGCACGTTTGTTTTGTCTCTGTTCCGGAGCACGTTTGTGTCACGTCACGAGACGTAAGGGAGTAGAGTACGGAAGCAGGTAAAGACATTTATTTAAGGGCAGGCAGACAAGTCCTATATCTACTCTAATACTCGGCGAGGTGTACAGGGACGCGAGCGGTATATATCCCCAATACAATCAGCCGTATAGAACACAATAGAACCACTTTCTGCATTCTTGTCAATGCACTTTTTTGTTCTAGGCTCCAGAGTGTTCCATTCTTTCAGCAGTCAGTTATCGGCCTAACATCGGCTATTGAAGGGGGGCTCAAAGATGACCACATCAAAATATTTTTATTTTACTCTTTTATTTATTTAACGTTATATTATCCCTTGTTGGTAGCCTATACCAGCTGGAATAAATTTTTTTTTTTATTTTAAAGTTCAGTGTTAAATAAATAGTTTGAAATTGTAGTTTTTATAATTGATTTTTTTTCTTTGAAAAGCAAGACAAAATAGTAAAAAGCACTTTTTGACTATTTAATTTATGCAATGGTGAAAAAAAAAAAGACAAAATAAATGGAAAAAACGCAAAAAAAAAAAAAAACGCAAAAAAAAAAAAAAAAAAAAAAAAAAGTGTTCGGTTTCGGCCTTTGGCCAAGTTTTTCATTATATTCGGTTTTGGCCAAGAATTTTCATTCCGGTACATCCCTAGTGCCGGCCAAGATTTATCGACGATCCCCTCCAGTTGCGCTCACGTCTTCTGTAAAACTGTCCGTGTTGCAAAGCGAGAGCCGGCACGCATGAACGTACCTGCATTTGAAACCAGAAACCCCAGGGTTGCGAAAAGGCTCCAGTTCTCCGACACTGGCTTGTCGTGTCACGGCCTCAGAAACGAAAAGGCTCTAGCTTCGGCAGATCGAGTCTCATTAGGCTAAGCGAGAAACTCCTGGAGTTCCTTTACCGCAGGGGCCAGGCTACACTTCACAGGAGTCCATTGTGAGAATCCGCTCCTGCTGACCGGACCACAAATTGCCACGTCAAGAACTCTGACCCCTCTTCGTCTCGCTCGACCAAAACGCTTCGCCCTCTGACCTCGACTGGCGGACGTACGTTACGAAAGGGCGGTGTGATGAAGCGAGGCCACAACAAACACTTTATCTGAAATGCGCACGTGTCAGAGAGAGGGATAAAGCGTGTGAACGTGTGTATTAGAAGGATGACACGGAAGGTTATTGTATTCATTGAAGTCACACAGAGAAGCCAGTGATGGATTCCACATTACGGCATTTATCAGCGATCGATGGATAGCTCGGACGGCAACAGACCAGACACCTCGTATATTAGTTTTTGTACAGAAGCACAAAAGGGAGGAAGCAGCCATTGCGCGGAGGAACTTTTTGCAGATAATATTCAGCGGGATGTCACGCCAGAGTATGGAGTATAAAGATTGGTGGTTACAATCTCTGCACCGGGCTCAGATCCAGAAAAGGATGCAATTCGTTCTTGATGTCAGAAAGCCTTGTGGCACTGCTACAGAAAGGCGGTCCGCTAAACCGTACGTCGACTTTTATTTCACACCAGAAAGGAATAATTCATGTGCTATTTTCTCTGGGAATCATCCTGCGGTATTAAAATGATAAAGTATACACGCTTAAGCTTGAAATACAAAGGAGGGGCCAAAATACAGTAATTCAATGCTCAAGAATAATACAGAAGTGTTATTGTTCAGGATGGTTAATGATGGCCTGTGGAGTGACACTATCTAAAAGGATTCTTCTTTATATTTGTGTTCTTTGTTCTAGCGCCGTGGGCAGTTAGTGCAGCGGTGAACTGTTGGCTGACGTTATTAATCCCCCCCCACATAATATTCAGTGACTAATCAGGCTTGGTGTAATTAGGCCGGTATGCTTGCGTAGCTCTAGACTGATTCGGTGATTAACAAGCCTTTCCGATGCGCTTGAACGGAGGAGAAGCATGTTGCTTGGGCAGACCTGCGGAAACGGCACAATGTGGGCAAAAGTGAGCGGTACCGACACGCACTCGGGGCTAGCCTGTGCGCTCTTTACGATGTCCAAGTTCACGTGTCTCGATCAGGCTTCCTTCTATATTTGTCGGGCCCTCCAAGACTTTGCGGTTTAGCGATCGCAGAAAGTAACGCAAACTCATGGAATTTTTCAAAATCACTGCAGATCTGGGACGGGACGGGACGGGTCGTGTGACGTCACAACATGCGTTCGGCCAAAATCCCCCTCGATTCACGTGCGTCGAACACGAGTACAGCTAAAAAGGTCTTATTTACCAACAGACATCACTGCGAAAGACTAGTTTGTGCAACTGCAATTTCGCCAATTGGGATAGTTTTCTGCATAAAAAGCACGGAAAAAAAGTCGCACCACATATTCTGAAAAAGGCCTCAGCAAAATTGAGCGTTTTTACACCACAACAATCAGCGAAATCCCGTAAGGACCGATTTGTCATTTGCGTAAAGATGCTAGATGTAAGAGCTGGGAACCCCTCTGGTTGAAAAATACTTTTGTGAGATGCTCTCATCTGATAACGTGGGTGGTGCTGCGCTCTACACAGTACAGCAGTATGTGGTTTGGGACGTGCTCTGTATAACATCCGGCAATCTTTCGGCTGCTCCCGTTCGGGGTCGCCATGGCGGATCACCCGTCCGCATACAGATTCGGGGAAAAGCTTTACGCCCTTCGTGATGCAACCCTCCCCATTTTCAGGGCTCGGGTCCGGCAACGAGAGTGCACAGACTCGTGCAGAGCTCCAGAGCCTGGGGTTGATTCCCTGACCGGTGAGAGAGTCACATGCTAGCCACTAGTCCACCAGCTCTGTATAACATGAGCTCTGTATAACTTTGTTCATACGGTTAGACCAGAACACAGCACAGTGGCAAACTAGCTATTTATATATATATAAAAAAAAGGGTCTTGTTGAAAGAGAATGGCTTCTTTCTGTTATGACAGCATGCTCTTTGCGCCGGTCTGCATGTGCCAGAGTGAGTTTATGACCTGTCCGCTGGGCTCGGTCGGTCTTTGAGGCTGATTTCAAGGAAAATCCAGAAAAGGCTTTTTTTTTTCTTGGTTCCTTTTACAACGCCTGCGACTCTGCGTTCTTCGGCTGTACTACTTTCAGGCATGATGATGCGTTCACATCGGGGCTGGCATATGATGTATGCATTCAAAGATTTTGAATTTTATCTGTTCTTGTAAAAAATGTAAAATAAACAAACAAACAAACAAACAAATAAATAAATAAATAAAAAGACTGGAATTGCCTTTGGATTTTTTTTTTTAAATATTAAAATATGAACAGACTCGTAAAAAATTTTTTTTTTTTTTTTTTTTTTTTTTTTTTTTTTTTTTACATTTTTGTCAAGATGGATTTGCATTATATTGATACTTTATCCTTTTATTTATTTACTTACCTCTTATAAACTGACTCACTAGTTCACTAGGTAAAACAGTACTCCGTCGCTCCCTACTCGTGCGTGTTACCAACCCGCACATTTCCTCCCTCCTTCATGACGGTGATAAAAGGACGTGCGATTCTTGCGGGAAAATGAAACAAAGCAGAGTGGAATTTAATGGCCATCTGTTTGGTGCCGCAGCGGACCTGGCTGGGTGTAACGTGTGCGATCAAAGACCCTCCCATCACCACAAGCTGCTCAACTAGTGAGAGAAGCCTGACAGTGAACTAACCAACCACCAGCAGGAGAGTCCCTTCTCTGAGCAAACCGACCTCTGGGATCGGCCCCTTACATGCCCCTTGGTGAAAGCGCATACTCTGAACAAGCAGGACTTCAGAACTGCATCAGTAAACGAGTGAGAAACTCGTCTTGTTTCTCTTCACGCGGAATCGGCTTTCTAAAGTAGATACGGACAGGCTGGTATTTTAATCAGTTCCAGTTAACGGTGGTACGGCAGCCAGGACTAACCAGAGGCAAGCTTCCATGCAAAAAGCCTCGCTTGTTATTAACCACAGCATTAAATCACAAATCAGAAAATAAATATGCAGAAAACTGGACGAATTTGAAAACCAGGGCATGACCTTCTGCACCGACCTTTACCTGATTTAATATTTTGCTTGTGGTGAAATGGGTAAATAACAGATTTTTCACCAAGTTGTGAAAACACTCGCACACAAAAGCATGCATGCCAATCAGAACTTACACACACACACACACACACGAAGACAGACCCACACGAGCACATTTGACAGTCCACATGAGACACACACGCACCAACACTAGGAGCTGACACATTCTCACTTTCTGAAACATGGCAGCGTTCTGCATGTCCCTCGACAACAGAAGTGTTGAATCCGACACTGTGGCTGCCGTGCCAAACAGGCGTTACGTTCTCACCTACCAGGCTCGCACGAGGTACAGCTACAGGCCTATATCCACATCCCTCGAGACAGGACAGCTCGGAAGGTCTGAAGGCACGCTGAAGGTTTCAAA